>NC_056737.1:121314272-121537282 GCF_019279795.1 Protopterus annectens
GCTTTCAGCTTCTCTGTGAGAATTCTGAGAGTTGAAGCTTTTGAAGCAGCTCATGGACACTGTGCATGAGACAGCCCACATCCCAGATTGTCTCTCTTAACATTTTGGCTGGAAACTTATTAAAAACTAGTGACAAACATTCATTTAGCAGTGTAAATGCATCTAAACATGACAAAACCTTCACAATGCATTCTACAGGTTATTACAGACTCTATGTAAGTGAAATCAAGCCCAAAATTATTAATAAGTAACAAAATCAACATTTTGTCCCAACTCAACTCCTATTCAAATCTTATTATTTACTGTGTCTATATGATCAAAAGCATTTCTATATATTAATAAAGAAAAGAAAAGAGAGTAGAAAGTAAAAGGGTGTAAGGCAGAAATAAAAAAAAAGTAAGAGAAAGCTATAAGAAGTATATACAATAGAATATTACTTACTGTTTATATTAATAGAGTTAAAAATAAAACATATTATTTACTATTATTTAGTTCTAATTATTATTAGTTAAAGCATGACAGATTATTTACAAACAAGCATAAGCAGTGTAATCAAGAAAGTATAATTAGGAATAGTATTTGAAGAACATATAAACTTTTTACAAGGAATAAATATGTTATTATTCTAGTAATCATATTTTCATTACTCTTCTCTCCCTGCCCTCCCCCACCCTTTCCCCACTACATAATCTAATTAGAATGTCAATGTTTAAACAAAGAAAAGAAGAAAAAGATAAAGGAAAAAAAAATGTATCAAATTACTGACCTTATTTCTCCTCTTCAGAAAGAGAAACGAGTTGAATCACAGTTTGCCATTAAATCTCCAGATATTTTGACTAGTTGTGAAACAAAACATTTCTTTGCACACAGAGAATAACTTTGATTAAATCTTTTTCAAAATATTTGTTGCTTCTTGAAATGCAGGGACTATATTTAAAAAGATTAATAATAAAATAAAATGATGAGAGGAAAAAAAAACATAGTACAAATCATTTGTTTTTTAGTCTCTTCTTCTTCTCTGAAGTCTTTCACGAAGTTTCAGTTGCCAGTCTCTTTAACGAAGAACTAGCCCATTCCATTTCTTCTATTTTTTCCAAAATCTTATTTTTTTTGATAAACAGTAAAGCAGAGTCTAAGTCATCGAACATTTTAGGACCATCAGGAAGGAAGATTTTAAGCTTGGCAGGAAACAGAAGGTATGTTTTAAACTGTGCTTTTTTAAGCTCCCTTATTAGTGGCAGAAAAACTTTTCTTTTAGCTAATACCATGGAAGAATAGTCATTGTCAAAACGCACAGTTGTTTCATTAATCTTAACAGGAGCTTTAGCCCAAGCAGATTTAAGAACCATCTCTTTATCAAAAGATGATAGAAATCTAACTATAACTGATTTAGGATAGTTTTTGTTAGAGTTAGTATTAGCTGATCTATGTGCTCTTTCGATACCAAAAGAGAATGCTTCTGGTAAATCTAAAGTTTTAGGGAGCTATGTTGTTAAAAAAAAAGTAATATTGTTACCTTCAATATTTTCTGGCAGTCCAAAAATCCTAATGTTATTGCGCCTAGATCTATTTTCCAGGTCATCCAGCTTTGTTTGTAAATGTGTATTTTGTTTCAGCAGAAACTCAATGTTGATTTCCACTTCTTGTATTCTATTTTCCATGTCATTCACAGCTTCTTCTATGCCTGTCATCTGGATCTTCTGTTGTTGCAGGTCCATATGTAACAAGTCTATTTGTTTTGTAGTTTTTCTATGAAAGTGTCTATTTTAGTATCCATTTTATCCATCTTAGCAGTAAGTTGCTGGACTATAATTATCAGAGACTGAAGTTCTTTCTTGATGCTGGAGTCTTGAGAATTTGTCTTACTGGAACTCATTTCAGACTGATAAACTGACAGGAAAATTTCCAAAGTAATTTCTGACAGGAATATTATTAAGATTTCCTTTCTTTTTTAGATATAGTTCAAGAACTATATAAAACAAACATATTTAGAAAGAAAATTACTTCAAAAATTAATTTTTTAAGTAATTAATTCCTGTCAATGCAATGAAATTGGTGGAGCTGAAGAAATCTGCTGCTATCCTGTGTTCATCCTTGGCCACGCCCCAACACTGGAGAATCTGAAAACTGCTTTACAACCTTTACAAACAGAAGTGCAGGGTTTCTCTCATAAGCTAACTACATTTGGCTCTACTCTGGACCAAATTGTGCTTAGGCTTGAACAAAATGAAGCTAAAATTATGGACAATGAGCTAAAAATAAATGAACTGCAACAAAAAGCACAAACCAATGACACCATAATTAAAGAATTACAGCAAAAAATGTTAGACTTGGAAGCTAGAAGCCGGAGAAATAATTTTATCATAAGAGGTATTCCAGAGAGCTTTGATAATTCACAACTTATTCCAATAATAAAAGAAATACTAAGCTCTCTTCTGGTTAATAAAAATCTCCTGGATGAGATAGTGATCGAAAGAGCTCACAGAGCTATAAAGCATACACAAACAAGTGATCTTCCTAGACAAATCTATATCAGACTGCTTAATTCAGCACATATTCAACAGATACTGTCAGCTTATAAGATTAAAAAGAATGTTACATGGAGAGTGCATAAAAGTATGATTACTCAAGATCTTCCTTTACAAATTAAACAAAATCGACAGAAACTCAGCAAATACTGCAATTACCTCATTGAAAATAAGATTAGTTTCCAAATGAGATATCCTGTAACTTTAACATTTTATTACAACGAAGAAAAAATATCCTTGGAAACACCTGACCAGGCAAAATCTACCTTTCTGCATCTCTTCAAAGTAAATCCTGCCTGAGACAACTCGTTTCATATCTTTTGATCCAAAAACAACATTTGGAAGGCTAAACAAGTGCTACAGCTCCAAAGAACTACAGGACAGAAGAATATACCACTCTTATGGTAAATTTTAAACAAATGGATGTGGAATGTGTTCTAAATAACTCTGCTTACTTGCCTGTAAAGATAACCTCTTTGCTACACTGTATTACTTAAGGTACTGTCTTTTAATAACTGCCTTTACATTTAAAAGTTACAAAGCTACCTAACACTGTCTGCATAGAGAAATGACTTTAAAGTGCATTTACAGCTTACAAAAAAGAAGTGTTAAATTACATTTAAAAATGGGATATAACCTTTGATATAATAGTTTAAGTAGTGTAAATATTAAACATAAGTAATTTCAGTTAAAATGTATACTCATTATTCTACTGGCATAATCATTGAGTTGCTTTTAAGTATGTCTATGAGCAAGGTACAAAAACATTTCTCTTTTTTTTTCTTCCTCTCTGTTTGTTCAGTTGATGACACTGGTTAATTATTAACATAAAAAGTTCTCCATGATGTGTATGGCTTTTGACAGTGCAGTGTTAAATGAAGATTCCAATACATTTAATGAACCACAGTTTGTTGCTATTCACAAGAATAAGGCAAATGTTCTTGAATTTTAAAGTGCTGCCTTCTTTAAATGTTTAAAATGTATAATCATTATTCTGCTGACATAATTGAGTTACTTTTAAATGTGTCTATTAGCAAGGTATAAAAACATTTTTTTTCTGTTTGTTCAAGTAGATGGCACTGGTTAATTATTAATATATGAGTACACAATGATGGATCTATATGGCTTTTGCCAGAGCAATGTTAAATGAAGTTCCAATACATTTTAAAGAACCACAGTTAGTTGCTATTAGTAAGAATAAGGCAAATGTTGAATTTTAAAGTGCTGCCTTTTTTAAATGTTTAAAATGTATAATCATTATTCTACTGGCATAACCATTGAGTTACCTTTAAAGGTGTCTATGAGCAAGGTACAAAAACATTTTCCTCCCCCCCCCGTTTGTCCAGTAGATGACACTGGTTAATTAATAATATGAGTTCACAATGATTGCTTGTATGGTTTCCAATACATTATAAAGAACCACAGTTAGTTGCTGTTAGCAAGAATAATGCAAATGTTGTTGAATTTTTAAAATGATGCCTTCTTTAAATATACATATATTGTACTTGGTTTTTGAAAATATTGTTTTGTTAACTCTTTAATAACTCTTGAAATGTTAAAAATTATAATATGTTGCTGTTACTACAAAACTTTTGATAAAAGCTACTTTTCCTTTTCTCTCTATATAATATCTAAGGGTACAATTAATATAATATTTTAAGAAGTCTGAAAATCAATATGCAGTATATAAATAATAAAAGGAGCAGGATGGGCACAGTTTTTTAGCTGATGACTGTTCGCATTTGGAATAGTATGGGTATTATTGACATCCCTCTGATATATATCTACTCCTTGTTGTTAAAAATAATAGTTTATTTTAGTTTCTTAACTCATGCACATTTACAAATACAGAGGGATGGGTGGTTAGGCACCTATTTAGAGTTTAGGAGTATAGAAGTCACAACATTTATTCTTAAGACAAATACACTAACAGAAAAAGTTTATAACTGTATTTTTGTGTATCAACTAATGAGAAACTTCAACAATATTAATAAAAAATGATAACCATAGACTCTTGGAATGTTAAATGGATGGTAGATAAAAAGAAAAGAAATTTAATCATGCACCTCACATACCAAACTAAGGCTGATATAACTTTCTTGCAAGAAACTCACTTAGATGACCAACTTTGGGTTAGGGAAAGGAAAGGAAAATGGGTTAAAACAATAGTTGCTGCAAATTATAGTTCTTTGTCCAGTGGAGTGGCCATTATAGTAAATAAATCCTTCCAAGGACAGATTACTTCCTATGAAGCTGACTCAAAGGGAAGATGGGTATTATTTACTACTGAATATCATACTTTAAACAAACCATTACTCTTTCTTACTATATATAGCCCCTGCTCAAATTAACAGCTCTTCATTTATGAAATCTTTAATATATTAGCCAAATACCCAAATCATCTGTTTATTCTAGGTGGGGACTGGAATGCTTTACTAAATCTAGACAAGGATAGATTGCAAAATAAAAACAATCACAATCTACCACTACAGCATTTGAAGAATTACAAAATACATTTGAACTAGTTGACCCTTATGTTAAATTTCAATATGACAAAACAATATCAAGATTCACTTTCTTTTCAGCCATTCATAAAACTTGGTCCAGGATATATGCTTTTCTAATTTCCCTTGCTTTCCTTTCTAACAAATTAAATTATGCTGTATCGCCTAGAACTCTTTCAGATCATTCCAAAATTAGACTTTTAATAAACCTTCAAGCTCATAAACAAAATATTTCCTATTTCAATACCTGGACATTAAATCCTAAAATTATACAAAACCAAGAAACTACACAAGAAATTCAGAATGTGCTAGCCAACTTCAAAATGATTTTATATCCAATCAAATTCCATATGACATACAATGGGCGGCTACCAAGGAGGTCATCAGGGGTATTATTATTCAAAAATCTGCATGGCTCAAAAAAAGTATAACAATCTTAAGAATGAACTAGAGTGTCAAACACTGCTGAACTAGAACTTCAGGAAAAATATTCAAAGAACTTGAGGAAAAAATAATTGATTGGCAAAAACAATCACACAAACACTATTTAGAAAATATCTCCTTCTTAGAATTAAGGTCAATATATCAATATTCAGAATGGGCTCAAACACCATCAAAATTCCTAGCTAGACTAATTAACATAAAAAGTGGACCTCCTAGGATCAAAGAAATAAAATATGAAGGACAGGTGAAATATAAAGATCAAGATATAGTGGACGCTTTTGAAGATATTTATAAGAAATTATACAATATACCCTTATCATCATCTACAGACAGATTTGAGGATTTTATACATAATATAAACTTTTCACAAATTACAGAGGATCAAAGGAAACTCTTAAAATCACTATTACATTTAAAAGAGATAAAAGCTGCAATAAACAAACTAAAATTAGGTAAATCCCTTGGGCCTGATGGATGCACATCGGATTTCTATAAGTTATTCATGCAACATATCCCCAAAGTGTTATTAAAAGTTTTCAACTATATAATACAATATGGTATAACAGACAAATACTTCAATAACTCCAAGACAGTGTTGATTCCTAAACTGCATTCTGACCCAACAGATCCAGCAAATTATGGACCAATAGCCCTCATAAACACTGATCTTAAGATATTAGCCCATGTTATAGCAAATAGACTTAAGAATATACTCCCCTCTATTATTTCCCAACAACAAATGGGCTTTATGACAAACAGGCAAACAAGTGACAGCACCCTCCTTTTAGATACCATTGTAAGACTACTTAATAGGGATAAATGCCCCAGATATGCCCTTACAGTAGATGCAACTAAAGCTTTTGATAGAGTAAACTTACACTTTCTCTTTAATATACTGCCTTTATATGGTTTTCCTCAATAATTCATTAAAATGATCCAGATTCTGTATCAGAAAGCTTCTACCACTATGCAGTAAATAAACTTATAACTAACCATATACTCTCATCCAATGGTACAAGACAAGGATGTCCTCTTTCGCCATACCTATTTAATCTTTATCTAGAACCCCTCCTTCTGTTTATTTCACAAAAAAAACTTTCATCTTATTCCCAGAATCCACAATACAAATCTTATATACTCGGCCTTTGCTAATGACTTAAATATATACTTCCAACTCCCCACTACTGACCTCCCAAAAATACTTAAAGTTATTGATGAGTTCTCAGTAGTTTCAAATTATAATTTAAATTTAAACAAGTCACACATATTTCCCCTCAATCCTATAGGACATAAAGAATTGTACTTTCCTATGAGTGAGATCAAAATAAACTACCAAATAAAATATCTAGGAATAATATTTACTTCAGACTTCAAAGATATTATAAACAATAACCTACTAACTACATGGACTAGTATTCAAAATGATATGGATAGATGGAAGAACATTAATATGTCTCTACTGTCAAAAGCTAGTGTTGTCAAGATGAATTTTCTACCAAGAATATTCTTTCAATTAAATGTTACCTTTTCAAATATTCCCCAAAACTTCTTCCTTGCCATGGAAAAAGCTATATCAAGATTCTTATGGTATCCCAAATCTACCAGAATTAAATATGCAAAACTTGTACTCGCCAAAGATAAGGTGGGGTTGGGGTTACCTGATTTTAAGCTTTACTATAGTATAATTACTGTATACAGACTAATACAAATAATAAACTATGACTCATATATAAATACTTGGACACCCCAGTGGACTAAAATCTGGTATGAACAGTTGAAATCCCTTGGCTGTAATATCATATCCTTACCATTCTTGAATTTAAACCAGTCTAGCATATACATGAAGAATTTACACCCACTAATTAAAAACATGATTCTTACAACACAGAAACTATTTAAATCATTGCAATTAGCTGACGCTTTTGCCCTTATACAACTGTTACATCTAAATTCTAATTTACTAATAAATAATAAACCAGTAAAGCTAACAAACTACCCCCTGATAAAAGACTACACAATATGGGATAAATAGCAATGGAAAGACTATAACATGGGGCAAATGAGACTTGAACTCAAACTTCCTATGAAATATAGTATTATCCTTAACCAACTTCATCATCTTATAAATGCTAAATTCTCACAAATACACACTGACTTACAGAACATAGATTTAGTTAAATTAATACTTGAAAATCTTGCGATTAAAGGGAAAACAATTTCTAGGACTTATAAAATTGTAATGAGTGCAAAACATCAGAATTCTTTATTATTTTCAAACTATTGGCAAATGAAAAATCAATCAAAAAAATCAATCACTGACTGAAGAAAATAAGAAACCAGCCATTGAAAATACAATCAAATTCATTCCTTTCAAGAAGCTGTTATATACACACATTATGGTAAATAACAATCTGTATTATACCTTATCTAAATTAAATACATTCAATCCTTTTTGCCTATATGTCCCCATTGTCTGGATCAATCAGCTGATATTTTACATGTCATGTGGAACTGTACTAAGATACACAACTTATGGTGTTCCTTGCGAGTAAGTTTAGAGAAGATGGGATATGAAAAATCAACCCTTACTTGGGAGACAGCTATATTGTACATTAATATCAATCAACTCCCAAAAATATTAAAACACCTTTATTACGATGTGTGCCCTTATTAAATTCTTTATTACAAAGAATTGGAATGTCATGTCACCAATTACATGGGAAAATTTTAGCAATCTTGCTATCAAATATATCTCATCTCACAAATTAATTTATTCAAAAACAAAAAACAAACGCTATTACCAAAAATATTGGGGTTACTTGCTAGATATAATTCTTGACAAATAAAATTTGCCTACAAATTGTCATGAAAAGCTAACCTTTAAATAAGAAATTAATGTAGTATAACCAGTCTTTCTTGCATCTTCTCCCTTTTCTTAATATATGTGTAACTAGATATTTTCTCTAAACATACAAATAAATGGTTACATTTCTATTTTTACTTTATATATAGACTATCCCCATTCTAACTATCCCTTGTGAGACCAAATGAACATAAGAATTCTCATACTTTACTTTCTAAGAAGTAATGGAGCATGTCCTTATTTCTCTGAATGGGAGGAATTAGATGATGGACATGTGGTGACAGCAAGGGATGAACTTAAACTTCCCCTATATTTTACTAGGGATGTTAAAGAAGTGGAGAATATAATTGGTAGACATTGGGAAGTCCTCGCCTTAGATGATGAGGTTAATGGGGTAGTGGGTCAGAACCCGAGGTTCGTCTATAAGAATAAACCGAATTTAAGATGGAAACTGTGTCATAGGTCTATGTTAGGGCGTATGAACTCCTTTGGAGATGAAGTTAATACCCTTCCATGTGACCACTGTAACCAATGTAGGTATATTGACACAGATATGAAATTTGTACATCCTGTCACACAAGCTGAATATGAGTTTAGAACTAGAACGTGTTGTCAAAGCATGTATGTTGTTTACATGGCTAATTGTGTCCACTGTAATGCATTCTATATAGGGAAAACATCAAGGCAACTGAGAGAACGTATACGGGATCATGTATACCACATATGCCTGGGGTCTATGAGCTACGCCCTTGCTAAACATGTTAGGAATAATGGTCCTGATCATCACTTTAGATTTAGAGTGATACAGAGTTTACAGCCCAGTGTTAGAGGAGGAGATGTGGACAATTATCTGCAGGAATGTGAGCTTAGATGGATTATTAGATTAAGATCGGATAGGGTCCCTGGGTTGAATGATAAGATACAGTTACAACTGGTATTACGTAAGAAAAGGTTGATGAAACCATAACTTTTCATTGTAAATAGTATTTTTATGTGGGAAATGATAAGGTCTAATAAGCCTGATGAAATCTACCTGTATTGATGTAGTTGTTATATATATAATGTTAGTGAAATCCTGAGTATAAGTGTTTTTACTTATATAATGACATGTTTTGTTTCATAAATCAATTTATACAAGGTTTTTTAGCTTCGTTAGACTTTATAGTAGTTAGTTATTAATGACTGTCTGAATAGTGATTAATGCTAGGTGGATCGTTTATGATTTGGATCGCCGTTGCATTAAATATGGAGTTAAGAGCACTGTTCAGATGTGAGTGCATGTATTGTTTTTAAGCTTTTATTACTATGTATTTTTTATATTTGGTTTATATATAGATGTTATTGTGGTTTGTGCGTACTACTCATAGGCATATATGTGATATAAGCAGTAGCGAGATTAAGTTTAAGTCATTTTTCTTTAAGAATCTTGCCACTTAATTTTGGTTTAAATGTCGACCTATCAGATGTGTTTGCACTATTTTTAAATGTGAAATGTTTTAATCAGTTGTAGTTTGACAAAGCCTTCGGGTGAAAGCGCTCACTGTTCTATTCATTAAAATTAGTTTATAAGCAACAGAGAAGAACGTTTTTGGTTTCTTGCTTACAAGATATTTCGTGTTCCCTTGAGACCGTTTGAGACTGTTTGGTGCATTGGATTGGAGTACTTGCTGTAATAGATAAAGAAGCTTGGCTATCTTCGTGCCTGCATGAGACATTTCTACGTTTATTCCTTGGGTTTATTCATAGCAGGTACATTTATCCATCGAGTGGTTTTTGTTTTATTTATTTTGTGTATTATCTTTGAGTATCACTCGAGGGAGATGGCTGAGAGCACAAGCGATATGGGTATTGAGTTACCGTACAGACCAGAAGGTAATGATTCGTTAAATCGGAAGTCTGCAAGGTTCCAGGACTGTGTAGCAGGCATGGAGAATTTACTACTTTGCTATGAGCCTGAATTGGACCCAGACTCGGAAGAGGATATAAGAGGTGAAATTGCTGGACTGTCTACAGCGCTTAATAGACTAGAATTGGACTTTCTAAAACTGAAAAGGTTGCAGTTACAACGGCAACACTTTGAAGCGTGTTTAATGAAACAAGTGGTTCCGCGTGGGCTTCGTGTTTTAAAGATGCCCACATCAGGTAATTCTAAGCCTGAGTTGTTGTTTAAATGGCAACAATTAAATCTAAAGTTAAGTTATGACTATATGAGACTCTTGAATGAGTTTCATTTGCCAGAGGAGGATGCGCTGAGAGCGAGTGTGAATGAACAGTATAATTTTATTGCCTCAACGTTTAATACATCCAAAGCAGAGTCCGGTTTAAATAGACTCATGGACAATGTTTGCATTTTTGAGAAACGACTCTTAGAACAGAAAAGAAGTAAACTTGCAAGAGACATTAGAGACTTTAAAAACAGTCACGTCTTTACTTGGCCAAGAACTGATAATAACAGAGCTCACAGTTCTGTTCAATACAATACTGTGGCTGGTTCGCAGAATACACTTAATATGGTTAGTAATGTACATGATGTTATGGTAACTGGAGTAGAAGCACACTCTGTGGTACATGATTTGGTTGGTAGAATAGATCCAACTATTGAAGTAGGACTTAATGAAGTCCCTACCCCCCTAAATGAAGAGGGAGTGAGGGATGGGAGAGTTAATAATATTACAGGAAGTGCAAACATTCAAAGTATAGGATTAGGTGGTGATAGACAAATAGATAATATTGCAGCAACTGGAAGTTCAAGTGAAAGTGATGTTGTAAGAAAAAGGGTACAGATGGGAAATTCGTCTAATTTGGTTGGAGCTACTAAAAACAAGTACCCCAAGTCCCTTTCCCAATAGCTGTATCACACTTCACAGGGAGACAGAGGTCTCGAAGCAGGGGCAGATACAAAAGGAAGGGGTCCGGAGGGGAACCCTCAGGACATACTCTGAAGAAAATGTGGGAGAAAGTGGAGCATCACTAGTTATTAATCTCTCTAGTAGAGAACTTAATAAGTATGAGTAAGAAGTACTGAATAAAGGACTTAGTTTTATTCCATCATGTGATAGTGATATCACTGACTCAATTTTAGATGTCAGATTGTTTGTACGTAAAGTACAATTGAAGTTGGAATATGGGAATAATGCTAATGTAATGTTAAGAGATGAGGGAGAATTATTTCGTCCTAATAGTGTCTACACACCAGTGTTACACCCATTACTTGATACTTTTTCAAAGTTAGTTGAAAATGAGCTGTATGAGTTCTATAATAATAAAAGATGGCAGGGTACGCCAAAGTCCGGTTGTAATCTCACATTTCTACAAAGAAGAGCATTAAAGGAACTTTGTAATGACTTCTCCATAGTCTTTAGACCCTCTGATAAAGGAGGACCAATAGTAATAATGAACAGTGTAGATTATATCACTAGTATGAAAGAAATGTTGGATAATAAAGATTTTTATGATTTAATTAAGATGGATGAAGTAGAGCTGAAGGTTTTTAGGATTTATGACGCTCTAGATGATCTGTTCAAAAGCAATATTATATCTGGTACACTCTTTAAATATCTAAGAGTGAACAACCCTCTAGTCCCAATAATCCAAGGACTACCGAAGGTTCATAAATCTGTAGAGAAACCCCCCATGAGACCAATTGTGGCCGGACAAGGGTGGGTGACGGAACCATTCTCTATCTTTATAGAACATTATTTGAGACCTGTAGTGGATTGTAATCAATTCACGTTGAAAGATAGTAAGCAATTCCTATTGGATTTGTATGACTATGTGAAGACATTGGATGAATTTGAACCGTATCTTTTAGTAACGCTAGATGTAGTAAGCCTCTTCACTGTTATACCAAATGAAGAGGGAGTATACAGGGTGCAGAGATATTTAAAGACAATGACTGGTCTGGATGAGAAGACAGTAGATCTGATTGCACTGTTCCTCGAGATTATTCTTCAGAATAATGTTTTTATCTTTGGTGAGGACATGTATGTACAGAAGGATGGCGTAGCTATGGGCACTTCGTGTGCCAATAGCTACGCCAACCTAGTCATGGCTGACTGGGAGCAGGAACTTCTTTTTCCAACTGAAGTATTTAAAGGAATGTTGGCTTCTACAGGAGATTTGTTGACGACCTTTTTATGGTATGGAAAGGTACCGAGTCGTCTCTTTTAACTTTTGTAGAAGATATGAACACATTAACTGATTTCCTTAGATTTACATTAAAATACTCGGCCCAGAGCATCTCATATTTAGATGTTACCATGATTAGACTAGGAAATGGTCTGTTAAATACTAGTGTATATAGGAAACCCTGCTATAGGAACACGTTACTACATAGGCGCAGTATGCACCCTAAATTCGTCTTTGATAATGTTTTGAAGGGACAGTTTATGAGGGCATCAAGATTAAACCCGACAACAGCAGGGTACATACAGGAGATAAATGACCTTAAGAAGAGATTCTTAGACAGGCGTTATATGGAAAAAGATATAGATAAGAAAATTGCAGTAGTCCAAGATCTAAGAAGTAATAGAGCACGTCTTTATTTCTCTGAATGGGAGGAATTAGATGATGGACATGTGGTGACAGCAAGGGATGAACTTAAACTTCCCCTATATTTTACTAGGGATGTTAAAGAAGTGGAGAATATAATTGGTAGACATTGGGAAGTCCTCGCCTTAGATGATGAGGTTAATGGGGTAGTGGGTCAGAACCCGAGGTTCGTCTATAAGAATAAACTGAATTTAAGACAGAAACTGTGTCATAGGTCTATGTTAGGGCGTATGAACTCCTTTGGAGATGAAGTTAATACCCTTCCATGTGACCACTGTAACCAATGTAGGTATATTGACACAGATATGAAATTTGTACATCCTGTCACACAAGCTGAATATGAGTTTAGAACTAGAACGTGTTGCCAAAGCATGTATGTTGTTTACATGGCTAATTGTGTCCACTGTAATGCGTTCTATATAGGGAAAACATCAAGACAACTGAGAGAACGTATACGGGATCATGTATACCACATACGCCTGGGGTCTATGAGCTACGCCCTTGCTAAACATGTTAGGAATAATGGTCCTGATCATCACTTTAGATTTAGAGTGATACAGAGTTTACAGCCCAGTGTTAGAGGAGGAGATGTGGACAATTATCTACAGGAATGTGAGCTTAGATGGATTATTAGATTAAGATCGGATAGGGTCCCTGGGTTGAATGATAAGATACAGTTACAACCGGTATTACGTAAGAAAAGGTTGATGAAACCATAACTTTTCATTGTAAATAGTATTTTTATGTGGGAAATGATAAGGTCTAATAAGCCTGATGAAATCTACCTGTATTGATGTAGTTGTTATATATATAATGTTAGTGAAATCCTGAGTATAAGTGTTTTTACTTATATAATGACATGTGTTGTTTCATTAATCAATTTATACAAGGTTTTTTAGCTTCGTTAGACTTTATAGTAGTTAGTTATTAATGACTGTCTGAATAGTGATTAATGCTAGGTAGATCGTTTATGATTTGGATCGCCGTTGCATTAAATATGGAGTTAACAGCACTGTTCAGATGTGAGCGCATGTATTGTTTTTAAGCTTTTATTAATATGTATTTTTTATATTTGGTTTATATATAGATGTTATTGTGGTTTGTGCATACTACTCATAGGCATATATGTGATATAAGCAGTAGCAAGATTAAGTTTAAGTCATTTTTCTTTAAGAATCTTGCCACTTAATTTTGGTTTAAATGTCGACCTATCAGATGTGTTTGCACTATTTTTAAATGTGAAATGTTTTAATCAGTTGTAGTTTGACAAAGCCTTCGGGTGAAAGCGCTCGCTGTTCTATTCATTAAAATTAGTTTATAAGCAACAGAGAAGAACATTTTTGGTTTCTTGCTTACAAGATATTTCGTGTTTCCTTGAGACCGTTTGAGACTGTTTGGTGCATTAGATTGGAGTACCTGCTGTAATAGATAAAGAAGCTTGGCTATCTTCGTGCCTGCATGAGACATTTCTACGTTTATTCTTTGAGTTTATTCATAGCAGGCACGTTTATCCATCGAGTGGTTTTTGTTTTATTTATTTTATATATACATATATATATATATATATATATATATATATATATATATATATATATATATGTGTATAATTTTTTCGAAATGAGATTGTTGTCTGTTTTCTTTAGATAGGTATTTGTATTGTTTATTTGTGTTTTTGAGTTACCGTATTGTTGTTATTATTTGAAAAAAGAAAATTGAAATAAAGAGATTTTGGAAAAAAAAAAGAAAGCCACATTTAGTGAGTGGAAGGAAATAAATCAGTGAATCTAATGCAAGTAGCTGCTACAGTTACAAGGATGAGTTCTTTACTACTTTGGTTCAATCTGTATGAATATCAAAGCTCTTTTTAATAGGAGGGTAAAAGCTCTCGAGTATCATTATGGTCTGATCTCCAGTGTGTAAAGATAATGGATGCTGTAGTAAGCACCATCCTAATACATTTATGTTGGACTCAAGTATGCTGCAGGGACTGCCTATTTATTCCCAATAATTACAAAAAAGAAAACAGGGTTGGTAAGAGCAGGTAAACATATCCGGAGGGCCAATGATGCGGAGTAGTCTATGGGAACCCTGATCACATAAAAACATAATCTTTATTTATATAACCATATTTCCAGCATGAACTGTCTGTTGACCCCTCTCTTCTATATATTCTGTACGACGAGTTCTGTCACTAATGGGCTAACTTATAATGACTAAATGCTAGGATGTGCATGTCAGAAAATTGATGCCAAGCTTCTTTAAGGGTGTATTTGCAATTTGCAGGGCTGTAGCTCAATTATACTGCAAACAATCCTCCCCATAATTCCATTCTATAAAAGATACCGATAGTCAGCTGACAATAAGCCTTTCTGATACCACCTCATTTTGAATAACGTATGGACTGTGGGTAATACTGGGACTGGCATTATTTGCTTTGATAGTTTGATCTCCCTGGAAGGGTGTAATGCTCTTAACTGCAGATACTGACAGAATTGGCATTCTTGTCTTTCATTCTATCTCTAAAAGCCTAAAAAGCTATGAAGCGCAAATGATCCGTTGCAAACAGGTCCTACCAATAATGTATCCCCTTACTAATCCATTCCAACAAGTGAATCAGCTTGTGTCCAATAAGAAATGTAGGATTGTCCCAAATTGTGTCCAAAGAAAAGGGAATATACTTCCTTTGCCAGCTGAATAGTTCCAAAAGGTTAGATATCTCTCGTCTCTGTGGTTCCCACCCTTTGTTCCTCCTGTCCTGCACCGAAATAATTAGTTTTTTGAGATATTACCTGTAATTCCATGGTTACCCAAATAGGCAGCAACATTGTCTTTGCTTGCTGTGTTTGTGTAACTGATAATGCCCTCAGTGTACCTTCTTAGGGCAGGTGCTTCCTTTCAACCCTCCTAACCTAAATGGGTCAAAGCACTGCCTTCATGTGATGTCAGGCAGCTTACTGTCCAAAAGAAAAGACAAGCAGAGCTTCTGGAATTTCCCTGGAAACTGAGATTTGTCCACAAAAGGAATGTGTCTGGCAAAGAATAAATGCTTGTGAAGGAAAAAACATATCAATCACTCTAAATTTTGCAAGAAATAGGAGTGTTGTCCATTCTGGCAGAGTCAGTCTGGTTATTAGAAGCAGTGGTTTGAGGTTCAGTTATGGAATCATACATAAATCAGTAGACAACTGAATTCCTATCTATTTGTAAGCTTGGACCACATCTATAGTAATATGCCTTAGGGTTGGGTTAGTCTAGCTGTGTTTGGATTGAGAAGGAGGAAGATGCATTTCTAAGGGTTTAATTTGAGACCACAGATGAGGCTAAACTGAAGTAAGGTCTCGAAAACCTTAGTAGGTTTAGCAGTGTGCCATTAATCGACAACATACTATAGTTTGCAAACCATAAAGAAGAATAAGAGTTAGATCCATTAATCTTAATGCTCATCTCAGCATAATGTTGTCATAGGTGTGCTGTGAGTGTTTTGTTGACAAGCATGAACAAAAGAGGGGAACAAAGGCACTCCTGATGAGTCCCTCTTTGCAGATTGAATGGTGTGGATGTTATTCCATTCATAATAACTTGTACCATTGGACATGTATACAGAATCTTGCTTCTCTCCAGAAAGGGTCCATACTCTCCATATGCTGAAAATGTGTCCTATAAAAATTCCAGTTGAGGGTCTTCTTAAAGTCTAGGAAATACACTCCATGGAGATACTTTGAGCTCTTTTAGACTGTACAGTATTGATCCATAAACAGAAATTCTCTACCTCCCTATTCTACCTCTGACAAATCTTTGCTGCAACACGTGACTCAGCTTAGGTAGGAATTTTAACAACTTACTGGTAAGGCTCTTCTCATAGAGATTTCTTTCTGTCTGTAAAATCAGATGATATCCCAATTGAGATTACAAGTCCTGGCCTGACTTAGTAAAGTAATGGATGCCAGGTATAATGAGGAATGAAAGACCCTAATAGATTCTGCATTATGAAGTAACATTAAGAGGTCATCTGCTACTGTATCTGAGAAGGTAATTAAAATTCACCAGGAATTCCAACTGGTCACAGAGCTTTCCCCCTTGGGAGACATTTATGAGCTGTAAGCACTTCTTATGGGATAAGTCTGTTCAGGAGTCCAGATCCTCATCTGAGAATTGAGGTATGTAAATGTTATTTAAGAAGACCTGGCTCAGCTCTCAACTAGGTAGAACTTGTGAGCTGTATAAGTCTTTGAACCCTTTGGCCATGATTTCATTGAGGGAATAAAAATTCTGTTGCAGGGTGCCCATCTCATCTCTTAACTGCTGAGATGTAACATTCTCATCTTCTTTCCATTAAATTTTGTACTAGTAGTTTTGGAAAGGATATACTTTTAGCTCATGTATGTGCTTTCTATAGTTACAGTCTATCTGCTTCCCCTGCTAGCTAAATGGCCTTACCTTCTTTCTTAAGCTGTGACATCTCTTATCTCCCTACTTGGTCTGAACACCCCCTCCAAATACACACACAGGTACAGAGATCTTTCTTTGCTTTGAGTGCTTGCTCTACCATTTATAAATCCTTATAGCATCTGTCCTTCTTCTCCCAACAGATTCTTTGGACACTCCACCTAATGAGTACTTTAATATTTTCCCTTGGTGAGCTATGAAGATATGCTCCTTGTTAACAAAGTCCATAAAGTGGGAAACCATTGTTTCCCTAGCCTTCTGCTCCCTTAATAACAGAGGGGTGAGCCTCCAATTCCTACACTGTATGGGATTTCCCTACATGGTATAGGATCCCCCCAACCCTTCATTTCAGTACTACTAAGCTATGATCTGATAAAGATGTGGCATGGTGTTCACATGAGTTTCCCACATTTATTCTACTTAAATTTATAAAAATGCAGTCCAATCTGCTAGCTTTGCCTGTGCCAGAAGCTAGATAGATATATCCCATTCCCCTGGATGCTTACCTCCCAGGTGTCCAACAGAGCAAAATCTTTTATGATGTCATAGACACTTAAGAGTTGGAGTCTAGACCTGCCTGGTGGAACTCTATCCCAGAGCTGATCAAGCACAATAGTCAAATCACAACCAATAATTAGTGCAAGACAGCCCCTATACATTATTTTAATTACTTTGTAGAATGGATAGAATATCTCAACAGTGTCTGTATTCGGTCCATAAATATTAGCAGCTGTGATAAGCACCTTGTCAGTACCCATCTTATATACTGTCCACCTGCCTTTATTCTCTTTGACTTTGTTTAACAATGAAAAGTGTAATGAGTGATGAACAAGGGAAAGGTGATAATGCCCCATATTGCCGAATGAGTTTAGGTTGTCTCCATGTCTTGAGCACTGTCTTTTCAGCTGCAGCTTTCAAAAAGCAATTTCTTGAAGTAACATCACCTGAGGGCAGAATTGCTTAAAGAAATTGAAGAATGCTTATACCTTTTGTCATGTGGACAGACCCCTAAGATTTCAGGATAAAACTTTAAGCATTGTCAGTGTGATCATTGAGTGTCAGTAGACCTCTGTGTGACACTGTCTAAATTGCCTAGCAAAGTACTGCTAGTTGAATTTATTGTAATGAAGTACTTGCCAAATAAAATAACACAGAATGAAGGCATATACACAAACTACAAATCCTGAGATGGGCAGCTTCCTCTATGCTTGGACTGTCACCCAGGAAGGCTGACAGAAATAAAATGTCTTTTGGCCTTAGACAGACTACTTTCCAAAGAACCCCCCCCCCCCCATACTCAAAATGTTGAACAAATTGGAATTCACTGGTAGAAAGCAGAAAAAGAAAAAGAATAGAAAAGAAACAAAAGAAGTTACTTTTTGAGTGGCACAGTCCTGAATCACACAAGCATAACATTATATAACACCTGTGTTTAGACAGCACAAACCAACACAGTTAGTGACAGGGGATGAGCTTCCAAGCAATACTCCCCCTGTGAAGACAGTACCTTTTAGCTGGACCCCAAGTCTCCACAAGGCAATCCAACCAGTCATCTCAGATTCTATGTAACTTCTGGGGTGGTGAATATGGAGAGAGAGTAACATAAGAAAAAATACAGCTCCTGGAATTTGATCATGTCAGTGGAACTGCCCCAAAAAGGGCCATTCCCTTGCTAAATGACTGTCTGCTGCTGACCCTGTTAGAACCTGTAGGGCCTCTGGTGTGGGAATCAAGTGTTATAAACTGGCATCCCTCATCTGCATGGTCCTGCATCTCATGAAAGGGGGGGTGAACCTTTTTTGTGTGTGTAGTGCTGGAACCTCCTTAACATCTGTCTGTTTCCTGAATGTCACTGAAGGTTCTATGGCTTTAGTGTATGGCACAACATTTAATTTCTTCTCTGCAACAATTTTGGGTGGATTAATTGACAGACCTCCCTTGCTTCTCCTTTTGTCTTGACTCCCTCATGCCATTTCAATTTTACAGCAGTCTCGCCACAAAGTTATTGACCTCCTCTGGATATGCTGACTACTGACAATGATGAACAAAGTTTCCCTTAGTTGTCTCATGCTCTTCCTCTTGTTAAAGAGCATTATTATAATTTGGTATAAAACTGAATATCAGTGTGTTACCCAGCTGTCTTACTTTCTTAAGAACAGTTTCTCTACCATTCAAATCCAAAAACCTGACAATGAACTGTCTTGGGAGGTTGTTCTTTCATACCTAAGTGACCATATGTGCTTCTTCAATCACCAGCTGAAATGGGAGTTCTGTAGCCTTAACCAGTTCTGTTTTAATAAAAATGAGCTGGATGGTTGCCTTCCTTGCCATTGGACAATCCAGTTATCCAGAAGTTGTTCCTGCTACTCCTGTTCTCGAGATCATCCAATGTTAACTCGAGCTGGTACACCATCAACTGTAAGTGTGAGGTCTATGCTGCATGGGCTATAACAGTATCTTGCTTTTGGTCCTTAGATTCAGGACAGCAGCTAACTTTTGTAGGTGGTAATCTTGCTTGTCTTTTAAGGATGAAGTGTCCACTAGTACAGCTCGCACTAAGGTGGTTAAGGTAGATATAGCAGTGCTCTGCTGCTGGCACTTGCATTCCTGCTATCTTGAGATAAGTCTCAGTGTTTGCTGGTTAAAGTGATTTCTGTAAGGATGTTATGTCCAATTCAGCCTTCACATTCATTTATGAGTGGAACAGAATAAAAACTGGAACTCTTATAGATGTATTTTACATATTACATAGGCTAGGAGGCTCTTGGCAAAGTGGAAACATCTTAAAAAGTGAGTTCCCCTGACTTTCTCCAATAACAAGTATGTATCCTACAGTAACTTTGAAACATTAGGTAGAAAATTACTTTATATTAAAAATATAAAAAATGTATATAATAATAATAAAACAAATGCATAACAATTTAACAGCAGTCTAGGAGCAGTATTCACAAAAGTGTTGGAGTTGTGTTCTGTCCACAACATTTGTCCTCACAGCACCCTGGGTGGTCCATTGTTTCCATGTAATGCCCACCCTGGCAAGCATTATTCCTTGCACAATGTAAAGAAAGGTGCAACATATACATATGAGGAGACTGTAGACTACTGTGGCAAGACATATTAGTGGTAATTTCAAAGTATATGGATGTGATCAAGCAGACAAAACCAATATACAACTTAAAAAGGGAGGACATAAATACAACATGGCAAGTGAGGTATTCCTGCACATGCTACTCCTTTCCTGAAGTGGTATCCTTCAGATGCATTGTTAAGCAAAGGTGCTTTTTGTCATACCAGTAGGTGTTTTGATCATGTTGCAGCTCTGCAACATAAAATATATTTTTGTGAGATATATTCAATTCATGTTAGGATAATAGAAATGACACTCCATTTTATAAACAGAATACAGAAATGGTCTGACAAAGTAAGATGTTTCCAGTGTGTCCTTACAAGATGCATTTAACTACCATGCTAAATTAATTTGTTTGTTGACAGAAAGGTTTTGGGTACTTGTCAAAATCCATTGAGTCAAGAGAATTAATTAACACACTTGACAAAAATGTTGTCAAGAGAAGTATGTAATGTCCAAATTAATAAATCTCACAGAACTCATCTGAGCAAACAAAGAGAGATTGTATACCAGTCAGGAGTTGGTCAACAGAAACGCAGTAATATCATTAGTGGTACAACTTGTAGTGTAGGCAGCCTAGCGTGAAAACTAATTTACATCCCTTTTGTCCATCACAAGTCAGATTTTGCATTAGTGATATGAATGAGCTGCAGATCTGCCATATGTTTTAATCATGCACTTTAACTGCCAGTAGGCTCAGTTTAATTGTTGTAATTCCCTTTATGGGGAAAAATGATTTTCATGAGTTTGCTTTTCACATTTTGGTAGTGAACCAATTTCTCTGATATATTTGAAATATCGCACATTATTAAATGCTTTTAGTTTAATAAGCCAAAGATTTCAGATGTTTAAGTATCATAATACAGGCTCCAGATGCATTTGCTCCTGTGCATCTAAGTTAGTTATTAAAGGTTTATTTCCATGATTTGAAATTCGATATTTTAAGTCACTATCACATATTAGGAACTACATTCAAACTTAACACCACAGTAAATATTATTCCACTTTGTTCTGCTCTCTGTACTGCTGTATGCAAAAGTTTAGGGCCAACGATTTGTTTTTCAGTTGCTTTTAAGTTTCCTCCCAAAATACTAGTTTGCAGAAAAGCAAGATAGATTATGTAGAAAGGGGCAATGGCAGATTTTAACAGAGATGATCTTAGACAGAGAATGACACACAGGTACATCACATGAATGTCTACATTTTTTATTTTATTGCATATTTATTTCTTCTATAGATGTGTTTTCATAATGGCACCATCTACTATCAGAAATTGTCATCATGTTTGGAAGTGTAACTGGGTAAAACAGACTGACTACATTCAAGTCTATATGTTTATGCTGCAATTGCAACAATCTGGAATGAGAAACAATTGGCATTCCTTTGTGATTCATTAAAAAGATCTTTGTCTCATATGCAGCAAAATGAATTCATATCAGTCAAAATATTCATTGTTTGCACAACAGATTATAGAATGAAGGTTATAAAACTTGCAGAAAAACAAATGAAACATTATATTAGATTCTGGTGCAAAGATGAAGAACATAAAAATAAATAAATGTATGCATACATTGTATGCAAATATACATATATACATACAGTAAATACATTTTTGAGACAGCTTGCAGTTAAGGTTATCCAAAAGGTCATCTAAGAAACTAGCCAAAAGAATACAGCCGCACTAAGTTTTGCATTCAGTGAGATCCCTTTAGAGGCACACACCTCTGCACAAACAAGGTAAATACGGTGGCATGCTAATTAAAGTATAAGCAGATGAACTGCATGCTAATCAACCAAGGCAACACAGTGGAGCTAGTCAACAAGCTATAAAGCAACTGTGTAGACTCCGTGCTGGTGTTCCCTTTGAATTCCAAACTTTTTGGAATACAGCCATGGAAAGGAGTCTACACAAACAGAACAAAAAGTAAAAGGTGTGAGATTTGTACAGAACTGACCTTAGCATGTGACAGCATTAGATACAGGCTGGATACAACAAAAGGAGAGTAACAATAGCAACATAATCCTTTTTTGTGCCACAGCAGAAATGCAGCTTTGCTCCCCCACCCCCCAAACAGTACACTTGTAAGTAATGCAGACAGATAAAAGTGTAAAAGTATACTCTAATCAAAACAAATAAAAAAAAAAAAATTAAACAGGCTATTCATAGTTACATGTCAGCATATCCAATATGTAGCTGATGAAATGCAGCATATCATCTAAAAATCAATGGTCCTCTGTGCAGATATATCCCAAAGTAATATCCTCTCTTCTGTATTCAACACATAAACAATTTGGTTCCCCTTCAGTTTTCCTAGCTACACAGTTGCCATCTAGTGTAGATTCAGGGCTGTCAGCACAGTGAAGATGCAAATAAGGTCTGAACTTATTAGAATTGTTGAATCCCAAATCCTTGGCTCCAAGTATCAGACATAAAGATTGTGCAAGCACTCCCCCTTTGTGTTTAATGGATGGCAACTGTGATTGTTTACATCGGGGTGTGTCGGGTTAGACTTATAAAGTGTTACATGTAGAAGTCACAGGTTCTGTTTTATTAACATCCAACCTCCTCTTCATTTGTTGGCAAATTGTGTTTTCTCTTTCAGTTTTTTATTATTATTTTATTATTTTTTCGTCATTGTTTGCATGTTGTGGTGCTTAGAACATTCACAGGAAATGGAGGAATGAATGGAAGGTTTAACTGTGCTTATCTTGTTTGCTCAGTATTTAGTGATGGGTAAAAGGGAGACCTTAAGAATGATTAGTAAGTAAGGGAATGTCATGTAACTATTCCAGTGGCGGAATTGCTGAATTATGAGTTAGTATTTAGTCTGTGGAATACACCTGTTACTTAACTGACTCTTGTGACAGCAGCTGTTAATGCAGTTAATGCAGTGATATGTTCCTTTTTGGGGCCAGATGGTACTGGCTTTGAATACAGCTGTATATAATAATTTTAACTACTTTTGCATTACCAATATGTACCCTCGTGCAATATTGCATTAAAGAAAAAAAATGGGGAAGACAGGACAGTGGTGAAATGGGGAGCAAGCAGGGGGAAGAACAAATGGAAAGCAATACAGGAATGTGCAGGAGGGAGGTAGGAAGGAACCATAGCTATCCATTTCTTCAACAGTAAAAACTGATCATATGTGTAGAATATTAGCTGAATTTGGACTGTCACATCCAGAGAGAGGGGTGGCCACAACCTAATCATGCTGTGTAGCCAATTGTACTAAATCAATCAAGTGTGTCAAGAAGACACGTGTGAAATGGAGAGCTATGTATGGGCCATTTTTTTTTCTTTTTTTCTTTTTTGTGGGAAAGGTGCCCATTTTTTTTTTTGAGAGAGAGGGGAATGTTGGGGAAGGAACGTAGGTATGTCTGGGTCTGGTAAGTTGGGTAGGTGAGGAAGCAAGCACAGACAGACAAGACAAAGAAGACACAACACAGGGATGGTGATGGACACAAGAGGTTGGTGGACACCATGGTTGGTGTGAAGGTGAGGACATCCAGAACCCATGGTTGTCAAGCTGGATGACAGTGAGAATCGAGTCCTCAACCACTGGAATGTCATCACTGTCACCTCACTCTACTGCTGGCTGGAGAGCCTGATGTCTGCATCTCATTCTCCTGGTAATATGTAAAATGAGTAGAGCAGCATCTCCAGCTAGCATAGATATGCACCAACAGTGCAGTGCACAACCCTAGACACCATACCTGGCAGTTCATTGCAAGTGATATACTCACGACCTCTACCACTGCTTCCAGAGGAAACCACTGGACTATCCTATGGAGGAGGACTACCTGAGGGGGCAGGTAGTGCCGGGGCAGCAGAGGGGGTTGCTGCCAGGTTGGCTCCCAGACATGCTGGGCAAAGGTGATGGAGTTGGTGGAGTTGGGACAGGCGGATCCTGTGGGGCAGACCAATCCTGCTGTGCTGTGCAGCATTTTGTGATGTAGTAGACATGGATGACACAAACACATTTTGATGACACATAATAAATTAAAATTAAAATACAATAAAATAAAAATAAAATGAAAAAAGAGAGAAAAGTGTTGGGGTGAGAGAAAAAAGATAACATTAGTATCTTCATATGAGACATACACTGCATTAATACAATTATTTTACTCTGTTTTCTTAACCTCTACTCTTAAGACTGCCACCACCTAACAGAAAACTTTTACTTGTAAGACTACCAGCTCCTAAAAGATGCAGACTATAGTACAGGTTGCAGCAAGTACTCCTTGCCAGATGTATATATTGCACATATGTGTGTTGCAATTATACAGATTACACTTTACAACAGGACATTTGTGCCACTGGTATCGAGGTTTTAATGTAATTTAAATTACAGAATTAACAGTATTGTATACTTGGGAAGTGTGGTATTTGAACCAACAACCTCTGACTACAGTCTAATATTGTACTCTTGGTTTGTGCAACAGATGTATGCATGCATACTTGCTATTACAATAGAGATATGCATGCTCAGTTTGATATTCTAATACTGGACTCTTGGTTTCTCCTACAGACTAATGCATGCATACTTGCTTTTACAGTTCAGATAAGCTCAATTTGATGCAACTCTATAAAATACTAAAACAGCTATCTTTAACTTTTAATGCTACAGTAACTGTACTCTTCTGTTGCATACATACCACATGCTTTCCTCATTGACCTCAATTTCCCTGGCAGCTGTGCAAACAGCAGAACAGAATATAAAACAATTATGAATGCCAGTCTTGCTTATTTTCAGCTTTTAAGTCTTACAAGTACTCTTTGTATTTTATACATGCACATGTGTGGGATATCCTCTGTCCTAAATTCCTCAATCTGCACATCAAGGGTACCCCTCTTCGTCCTCAGAGGTCATTGCATTGATACTTTCATAGGTCACCGGTTTGGGGGGATACCGGTGGCACTGGTTACAGCCCAGGCCAAACTATCCCAAGCCTCTGACTTATACTGGGACTTAGGATAGTCCCCCAGCTTGGCACTGTAGTGTTTCACTAGGAGTCCAACAAAAATCTTGAACTCCTGAAAACCACATCTCTGAGCCCTAAATCTCACACCCTCTCCACAAATGCCTGCCATGGTCTACCATGGATCAACAGCAATAGAGAATGACGTTTTCCTGCCAATTCCAGTTGTCATGTATACCCGGAGTGCTCTTCCCATTTGAAAATGTTGCGCTATGCTTACCATCATGCAAACACAGTGCTTGACAGTGTAGGATGGTAAGCAGAGTGCAACAGTGGCAAGCAATGCAATTTCAAGGTTGGATGTACAGAAAGTTGTGTAAGTGTGTTAGTCAAATGTGAAGGCCATGCCAGTCCAGATAGCAGAAATATACTTACAGGAAAATAGTACACAGTATATCCACAGTCACACATTTGATAATAAATGTGATAATACATAGATAAACAAACAAACAAATAATCGAAACAAGATTAGTATTTCAACCCTCATACATATAATTAATATCATCTACATTATGTCAAGTGTTATAAGTGAGAGTAACTATAATGGGAAGTGGAACAACAGTAAAAATGTATGGAATATGCTGTATTTGAACCCAGGACCAAGTGTATGACAGTCCTACACTTACACCTCTTGCCACAACAGAGTTGAAATAGCAACTGTTCATGGTTCAGTTCATTGCTATAAAGTACAGTGTAATAATAAAACAAAATAAAGATGCACAAGAACCACAAATATCAGAACTGTTTATTCCACAAGTCAAACTTTCACAGTAAAAACTGCTTCTTCAGGCATGAAGATACAGATGTTAAAGCTGAATTTGAAAGGTACTTATATATTAAAGAACTAAAAGCTAATAGGTCAAACAAATAATTAGTTAATTAAACATTCAATTTATACTACATAACAAAAACAACAGAATTTTACAAAAACATTTAAGCACTGTTCTAAGAATATATTATAAAAAACACTTGTTCTAAAAACATGTTTAAAACTCAATTAATTTGATTTCTCAATTATTTAAGTTTGGGTTTTAATGTATATGGTTTGTTCAACCCTGGTGGGCAATAAGCTCTAAAATGTAGAATCCATTAGTTTTTCTGCCACTCTATTATGTTGATCGTATCTCCTCCTCTAAGGTATGTAGGGATAGTATATAAAATCAAAAATGTAAAGGTATGAGTGTCATCAGTGTTATGTATATGTTTATATAATGAGTTAGTCTAAACATTTAAAGTTATGAGTGTTGTTAGTGTTAAGTATATGTTTATATAATGCATTAGTGTCTATTTTTCTTTTTATTTCTGATAAATTACTACAAATTCAATCTTTAAATCTTTGGTTAGTTTTTCCTACGTAGAAAGCAGGACACTTCATGCATTTGCCCATATGTACTATATATATATATATATATATATATATATATATATATATATATATATATAGGGGTCTATATTAGAACATCGACATTTCAGAACTTTGAATGTTCCAATATCGACCTCTATTCAGAGAAAGCTGACAACATCGAACATGCAGAACAGCAAATTTTTTCTAGGGAAAAAATTTGCTGTTCTAAAACACATACACACAACACAAGCACACCAAACAAACAGCAATCCACACACATACACCTAAAATCTTACACCTAACCCTACACTAAACTGTACATACACCAATAACTATCCACTTACCTTAACCCAAATCCTAACCCTAAGGTCTGTCACTATTGCACACTCACCTCGCCCGTGCCCTAACCCTAACTCACCTACCCCACCCTACCCCTCATGTCCACACAATCGCACACTTATCTGACCTGCACCCTAACTAACCTAACCCGCCCTAACCCTCATGTCCACACAATCGCAAACATACCTGACCTGCACCCTAACCCTAACTCACCTAACCCATGCCCAATTGCACACATGCCTGAACCCGACCCGTAACTTTCCACCATAGTGCTGAAAATAGTGAAGTGACAGAAACAGGCAACCAAATTCTTTCCCTAGGAAAAAATTTGGTTTTCAGTAGCTTCGCTATTTTCAGCATTCGCTGAATAGGGGTCACTATTAGAACATTCGAAGTTGTGAAACTTCAATGTTCTAATATAGACCCATATAGATAGATAGATATGTCTACAGAAAACACAGGCATTACATCTATAGGTGCCTTTCTAATTTGTTTATTGTTCTTTGCTTTTCACTTGTTCTTTATAACATAGTTTGTTTTTTAACCGAAAACCTATCCATCACATTCAAGACCTGCTAAAAATTACGCTTAATCTATTATTAAAGGATTTATTTCCAACTACTGAAGAGGAACTGGTCGAGACTAATATGGAAACGTCTGTGCAGCAGTATAAGGTGAAGTTAAATTCATATGAAAATAAGATGTATAGCCTAAAGAAAATGCAGTGGCAATGTCTTAGTTTTACTGCTTATATTCAGACTAAAACTGTTCCCCAAGGGCTACATATATTGAAGATGCCCACATACAGGGATTTATATCTGGAATTATTAAAACAGTAGTAACATCTTAATTTAATTATATAATTTCAATATATGACCTTAATGAACTCGTGTTTTGAGCCCATTGAGAACAGAATGAAAACGAAGGTCATAAATATGTATGATGAACTTATTAGTTCGGTTAATGTTCACTCCATGTTATTGAGTGAAACATTTGATAACATTTTGCTTTTGAACATAAATTAAAAGAAAGTAAGAAAAGAAAACTCAAGCAAAATCTTTGCAATTTCAAAAATGGTGACGTCTTTTCTTGGCCCAATCCGAAAAAAATGAGTAACCAAAATGGTACAACTGCATGATGGACCAGTGAGGGGCCTCTAGACAATGCATCTAATTTAGATAATATTAACTCTACTGCAACTGCTGCTACTGAAGTGCCCAAGGTTACTACAAGTCAGTGTAAGTTGATAAACATGTCTCCTTCTCCTTCCACTGCCTCAGAAACTATTTTGTATGCAAATATTGTCATGGCACTGGTTCCCTTAGAGTTTCCAGTTTTTCAACATCATTTTTTGTACAAAAAAAAGGCTCCATTCCCCTTACTGCTGATGAGGAAAAGGAACATCAGTCAATGAGGATGAAAGGAGCAACAACACAAGGACATGATAAATAGAACAACAGATACATTAACTCCAAGTATCATTCTTAACTTATTGGACTATCCTTTAAATGAACTTGAACTTAAAGTACTTAATAAAAGACTGACATTTGTCCCTGATGATAGTATAGTTATTTCCCAGACTCTGATAGAGTTTAAGCTGTTTATCAGGAAATTAAATTTAAAAATATCTTTTTATTGAAATATAGATGTTAATGATAATAATGTGTTGAGTAATTATTATACAAGTAGTGTTTACTTACCATCATCCAATTACATTGCTTCTACATTTGAGAAAATGGTGGAAAAGGAAATTTATGAAATATATAATAAACATAGAAAAGTTTTTTACAATTTACAGAAAGAGGAGTATGAAGCCATTCAATCACTGTATAACAATGATAGCATTGTAGTAAAGCCTGCCGAAAAAGGAGGAGGTGTTGTAGTATTAAATAAGTCAAATTATGTGAATAGCATGCTGGAGATATTGAGTTCATCTGATTATATGCATATTAGTGCTGCTGAGGCTAATAAAAAACGGTAATGAAATAAGTTTACAGATTCTGTGTATGCTACAACATGAAAGTATAAGTAAAGAACTTTTTGACTATTTGCATGTGGAAACAGAAATTATTCCTATTATTTATGGTATTCCAAAGATACATAAATGTCAGATTAGCCCACCTCTTCACCCTATAGTATCTGCAGCAGGATGGGATAAAGAACTAATCTCCAAATATTTAGAGAAAGAGTTAAAAAAAGTATGAAATACTTCTACAACTATAGTTAAAGACAGTTCTGATTTCTTAGAATAGTTACATGAATGGGCTAAAAGCAATAGCATACTTAACCTGTTACATGGTTACTCTTGATGTAGATTCATTATTTACCTGCATTCCTAATAGCAAAGGCTTGGAAATGGTAAAAGAGTACATTTTACATCAACCATGCTCACAAAATATTAATGTTGATCTGATATGTGTTATGCTAAGGACTGTGCTTGAAAATAATGTGTTTTATTCCAAGAAAAATATTATAAGCAAATCACTGGTTTTGCCATGGGCTCACCAGTGGCAAATACATATGTCAACATTGTTATAAATTTTTGGGAATTAGAAACAGTATTATCTGAATCAAGAAATATGTTTCATAAGAATGTGGTTTTCTACAAAAGATTTGTTGATGACCTTTTTCTTTTATGGGATGGTCCATTATGTGAACTGAATGAGTTCATTACATATCTACATACGACTACAACCTTTTTAAAATTTAAGAACATACACTATAGAAATATATATTTTCTGGACATCTCATTAAGAAAGGACATCAGAGGAAATTTAGATACAGCACTTTTTAAGAAAGATGGGAACAAAATGTGCATACCTGACAAATGATAGTATGCATCTTAACTTTATATTTGAAAACATTGTTAAAAATCAGATGGCAAATTTAGTAGATAGAATACACAGAGAAATTTAACAGCGCAATTGGAACAAATGGCTGAGGATTTTTGTAATAGAGGATACCATAATAAAATATAGAATATATTAAAAATAAAATATTAGAAGAAAGAGATACTACATATCTCCCTATCTATTACAATACTCCTTAAAGAACAAAAAAGGCATCTAAGAAGGACACAAGCTGCAGATTTTTAACTTATGATCAAAATACAACTAATACTAAGAACATAGTTAAAAAGCACTGGTCAGTATTATCGCAAGTACCTGATCTGAAAGACATAAGCCAGACCTACCCTGTTTTAGCTATAAGAGACATTCTACCTTAAAAAACAGACTATGTTATAAAGAACAAGGATGTAATGCCTGTGTTTTCTGTAGACAAATATATAGATGTGCAGAAAACACATTTATTGACGAGGTTAAGAACACTGTTTTCAATTTAAAAACTTATGGAAACTGCAGTACTAAAGATCATGTATACTAAATACATGGCCAAATACATTGTGTCCTGCTTTCTATGCAAAACTAAAAGTAGATTTAAAGATTGAATGTGTAGTCATTTATCAGAAATAAAAATAAAAATAGAGATGCTTCATATCTGTAAGTCTATCTCCTAGTGCATTACCCACTCAAAAGGCCTGAATATAATATGACTAAGCTAACAAAAGCAATAAAACAATTGGGATATGAACTTCAAATGTTCACTACATAGCTGGGCTAATTTAGAGTACAAAAACACCTTCAGTGACCACTGTACATAAGCTACAGGAATTCAATATTCACACCACTACAAAGCAATTAAAATGTGATGTGGCTAACTCACCACTATTGACCAATTAATATTTGATGTGGATATCCCACCTCTGCCAAACAATTAATATGTGACACCCCTTCACTGGCCCAGTAATCAAGGAGCCTCAATCCTCACCACTTGCACCAATGAGGGATGTGCACATTGGGAGGATAACAAGTACACACACAGTAAACTACAATTCCCTTTAAGAGCACACAGAGATCACAATCAGTCTGGGGCTGGTTTCTCTCTCTTTATCCAGATTCCCCAATAAGACTCCCCACTGGCACAGCTATAGGGTTAAGATCTCAGCTGAGTGGTCAAGTCAAAACCTTCAACACACTCTTTATTCAACCAGTACTTTGTGTCCCTGCCCAAGAACTGACACACACACACGCACACACACACACACACACACACACACACACACACACACACACACACACACACACACACACACACACACACACACTGAGATTTGATATATATATACTAGTATACGCACACACTCCTGGGAAATGCTAGCACAGGTTCACTAGCTATGCCCCCTTCTGCCCAGACTATAAGGTAGTAATCATTGCCACCAACCAGCTCTTTATCATCTTCTATAAGGCCCTTCCCAAAGGGTGACCAATTCTATTGTGTAATGTTACTATTATCCAAATGGTAAGTGTGACCAAACTAAGGCTATACAAGAGTGGCCTGTACAGAGTTAGCAAATTCATATGCAAGTAGTCTAAGAGCTTAAATATCACTAAACAAACCAGCCACAATTAAAAGGTTTAAAAATATTTAATAATAAAAGCACAAGACAATACTCAATAACTCAACACAGTGACAACAGAGTTCAGAGTCACAGGAAATATTTTAAAACAGCATTGCAGGACAGTCTCACATAAATAAAGAAAACATCTAGACTGATCTTACAGTTTTCCTATCTATCTCTAAGAGAGACACTATGATCTAAGTCTTACTTACAGAGCAAGACAAATACAGATGAGAAGTGCTGAAGATGGATGTGTTCAGATTCAAGACAAGATACAAAATGCACAGACTTACTCTCTGAGATATTTCTTAAATTAGTATCAAATATTTCTGCTGGGCAATCTCAGATGACATAATTCTTGTCACTTCTGCCTTTAGTTCCCAGGCTAAGAGAAACTTTTTAAAATTAACACCTCTGTGTCAAAAATTCTTATCCCTAAGAAGTTGCCCAGAACTGGAAGTCATAAAACAATTAAATACTTTTACCTTTGAAACCTTTGCGATTATTTCTGTTTACAGACATTAGAAAGAATTCATAGCTGTAGATATCCTATCTCCTAGCTGAAATGGAGAGATACCACAGTTGTAAACAATTTCAACTTATTTCCTTAGAGTTTTGTAAGTTAACTTTGTATGTTCCATCTTCTTACTATCAAAACATAATAGGTATATAGTTTATATACATTTCTGTTCTTTTCCAGTAGGGTGCATGCCGGTTACATTCTTGAAGCTCAGCACATAACTTACAGTTTAACATAACATTTGTAAGGCAAGCATTCAAAACATATTACTATTCACCAATAACATAGAATTATTTACAAAATTCCAGCTAGATGGGCTGGCAGCCTTCACAGCAACATAAAAAAAACCTGCTGGAGATACAAGTTTGTCTCCCAGAGGTTGCCCCATCTCTGGAATAGACTTCTCATACACATGAAAAAGAGTATCTCAGTGACTCTCTTCAAGCGCAACATTGATGAGTGGATGGGAAACCGCAAATATGTCCTAGAGGGTTCCACCTGTGTCCCTCATTGACAGGGGCAAAACATGCTGACTGAGGTTTATTTTTGGGGATAAACTCTTGGCTAGGCTTGTAAGGGCCCCATGGCCATTAGCTTAGTAACCTCCTATGATCCTATGAGACTAATTCATATAAACATATACTTAACACTGATGGCACTCAAACTTTAAATTTTTGATTTTATATACTAATTCTACATACCTTAGAGGAGGGAATAAGATTGACATAGCAGACAGGCAGGAAAACAAATGGATTCTACATTTTAGAGCTTATTGCCCACCAGGGTTGAATGAAGCATATACATTAAAAACCAGAAATTAAATATTTGAGAAATCAAATTAAATGAGTTTTAAACGTTTTTTTTAGAACAAGTGTTTTTATAATATATTCTTAAAACAGTGCTTAAAAATTTTTATACATTTCTGTTGCTTTTGTTATGTAGTATAAACTGAATGCTTAATTAACTAATTAATTATTTGACCTATCAGTGTTTAGTCCTTTAATATATAAGTACCTTTCTATTTCAGTTTTAGCATGTATATCTTCATGCCTGAGGAAGCAGTTTTTATTGTGAAAGTTTGACTTGTGGAATAAACAGTTTTGATACCTGTTTTTCTGGAGCATCTTTATTTTGTTTTATTACTCCATTTACTTGAAGTGCAACCAGATTTATTAGCCAGGTCTCTCTCGTTGTTGTTTTTCTTTGATAAAGTGCAATGTCACAATAGTGAAAAAAAAAAGTTCCACACCCTGCACTGGAACCCTGGACCATCTGCACTCCAGCCCTACTCTTATGCCTGCTGCCACATGACTATTTACATGACATCTCCTATTTTAATGTAATCATTAAGGTCTCGCTTTTAACTGTCATGAAACATTGCTTTCAGAGTTTGAGAGATTCCCAATAGCATTAATTGAATGTATCCAGTTTCTATTTTTGGCTGTCTACTTTATGGCTGGTCCAGTTGTCCAGATTGCTCACAGTCATGGTTCATGCAAACAAGATAAGCACAGCCATACCTGACATTCTTTTTTCTCTGGTTACCGTGTTTGTGGCTCATCATACAAACAGTGAAAAAAAAAAGAAAAAAGGGAGAAATAATTGAAACGAGGAAAGCAATCTATGACATACACGGCAGAAAATGTTAGTACACATGAAATATTTTGGGATTTCAACTCTCACTCCAATGCACCTTCAGAAAACAGTTGGTGCCTTATCCCTGTTTACCACACAAACAACTTTGTAGCAAAGAGCTGAAGTCATTCTTCACACAACCAATGGCAACAGAATGTGTACTGATATCAAACCATAAGCTATTTGTACATTTATTATATTTGGACATAGTACACTTCATGATTACACAACATATACAGCTTTGTATTACCTTTCTGTGTTTCTTGTTCAATTACTACATATCAAACACCACCCACACCTACACAACACACACCCACATATGTGGATGTCCTGAACAAAAACATACCTAAACAAAAGAGGCTTCCAAGGAAAAACCTCCAAGGCAAAATCACACACAATCTCCATAGCCTTTCAGATGACATATCAAACATAGTTCACACACCTGTGTCTCACAACCACTAAGGCTTAACCATAAACCCAACATATTAGTCATAGAAGACTCCATTGTGAGACACACAGATGTACCTCTCACCAGGCTGGATAAAGCCACAGTTAGTTATCTGTTAGGGGCCAGAATCCACCATATCACACACACTCAGGTCTCTCAACAACAGGTGCTGTTATGACTCTGTCATAGTCCATATTGGTGTGAATGACTTGAGACGTACCTCCTTGGACTAGATGAACATGACATGATTGAACTCACTCATTATGTGTCCCAGGCAGGTATCCCCCTAGCCTTAAGTAGCATTCTACTGTCACCAAGAATGATGCCTCAATACAAACAGAAAATGATTGACTATAACAATTGGCTTTGTTTCTGGTGTTATTTCAGGGGGATCCAGTACCTGACAGCCTGGGAAGATATGATCGGCAGACCACGATGCTTTGCCAGAGATGGCCTGCATCTGTCTCACTTGGGCTTCAGGCTTCTGGCAAAGGCACTTGCCTCCCCATAGTGCCTTTTCTAGAAAAAGTGATGAGGTTAAAACTACCAACATAAAAATCTCAACAAAATGCAAATTAAACGTCATGCTGCTAAACACTAGAAGTCTAAACATGAAACTGCACTCATTGCAAGCCATCTTAACCCTGGAAGATGCTGACATCTGCGCAGTCACAGAAACCTGGTTCAGAGCTCCGGGGAGCACCCCAGTCATACCTGGTACTCATCCTATCTTACATTCAGACCCCAAACAGTGGGTAGTAAAGCCAAAGGAGGTGGAGTTTCAGTATATATTTAATACATACACACCTCCAGGCTGATAAAACAGTATTATACACAGGAGACACTCCAGATGCAGTTAACCATTGACAAGACCCCTATACAAATCATAGCTTGCAACTGGCCCCCAAATCTGACTCAAGATGCCCAATCTGCCTATCTAGACCTCTTCAAATCTATCAATATTCAACCCTTTACCCTGATCCTGGGTTACTTTAACTACCCAAACATAGACTGGAAGAACTCCTCATGCCAGAACACAAATGCCCAGAGATTCCTCGATTTTGTCAATGCAAATGCTTTGGAACAGCAAGTGGATACCCCCACAAGAGGTGATAATATATTGGACTTGTTATTAACCAACATGAGTAACCACTAAAGCATCCCTGCCATATCATCTGCCCTTGTAAGATCTGACCATAAAGCAGTCATGTTCAAAGTCACCATCTTCCCTGATCCCCCTCTAGCTAGAGTCAAACAAAAAACTTCTCCAAAGCTGATTATAGCCTCCTGAGGGATGGCATAAACAGCCTTACAGCCCCCTACCCCTTTCTAGCAACTGACACCAGTATCCAAAACGATACCAAACTACTATATGAACATTTATATAGATACATGGAATCAGGAATACCTGACAGGACAAAATCATCCTCCACAAGGAAGAGTAAACATATCAGGTGGACATCTGCAATAATTAAACTCTACAACAAAAGAAAAAAGTTGCTGTCCAGGACGAAGAAGGAGTAGGTGCCTAATTGGAAGCAATCTCTCCTTAGCATAAACAAACAAAGAAGAGCACTAGTGGAATCCCCCAAAGCAAACTGAGTCCAAATTGGCCACATCTACTAGAGACAGTCATAAGGTCTTCTTCACGTATGTCTGTAATTGCAAAGGTAGCACCCATATATGTTAAGAACTGGTGATCAAGGACACCACACGTACAAATGCCATAGACATAGCAAACTTGCTTGCTGACAGATTCAAGGAAAATGTCACCCCTGTCCCCCATCAGCAAATCAGGACATTCCTAGTACCTGTCCCCTTCCACTTATATGTAAGGATCAGGTCATGTCTGCTCTCTCAAAGGCAAAAAACATTCCAGGCTGCATCCTACATGAAATCAGGCATGAACTTGTAGCTCCACTAGGTGCACTATTCAACCAAAGCCTGAGCACTGGCTTTGCCCCAGCTGAGTGGAGGACAGCCACTGTCATTCCTTTGCACAAAGGTGGACTGTCCACCGATCCAAGAAATTATAGACCCATCAGCCTAACTAGCCTGATCTGCAGGGCCATGGAACAGATTATCATGGACCTCATTAACAAGGACATTGGCAACTTCCAAATTCCTGATCCTGCACAGTTTGGCTTCATCAATGGGAGGTCATGTCTGTTAAATTTGGTTGACTTTTTTGAGACAGTCACTAAAGCCATGGAAGAGGGGAAGACAGTGCACACTGCCTACCCTGACCTGGCCAAAGCCTTCGACAATATTCCCCACTTGAGAATAATAGATAAACTCTCTCAACTAGGCATCAATCTGTTTTTTACCAGATGACTAATTAAATGGCTCACCAATAGGACTCACCTATTCAAAATAGGGTAAGCCACCTCAAGCAGTAGACCCACATTGAGTGGAATACTCCAGGGTTCGGTCTTGGGGCCTCTGTTATTTGGGATATACTTTTCTGAGGTGCAAGCCAAAACCAGTGGGCTATGGCTGACAAAGTTTGCAGATGACTGCAAGCTGGGTGCTGTCATCAATTCCCCTAGTAATGTGGACATCCTCCAAGAGTGTCTCACCCAAACAAATGACTGGTGCCAGAAACATGGCCTCAAGGTGAATACAAAAAAATGCATCATCATCCCTTTTGGGGAGAGTGACGTCCCCACAAATTATCACATTAATAGTAATGTCCTATGCACACAATCAGACGTGAGGGATTTGGGAACCCATATTGATAGCAACCTGACTTTTATCCCCATGTTGCTTCTACTGTACAGAAAGCTTTCTACGTGGCCCACCTCATATTTAAGAGTATCTCATCCAGGGACAAGGAGGTCATAACATCCCTGTATTCTTCCCTTTGAAGGCCCATTATTGAGTACAATGCCCCATTTTGCATATACTTCACAAAGCACATGCAGCAGCTAGAGAAACCATAGAGGTTCCTCACCAGGAAAATCCAGGGCTCCAAAAACTACCATACACAGATAGGCTAAAAGCCTTATCCTGCTACTCAGTTTCATACAGACTCCTCAGAGGTGACATCAATCTGGCATACAAGGTGATCTCGGACACTACCTTGATGGGACTGTTGCATATCCGCAAGTCAAGCTCCACTGGAGTAACTTGCATGCGCAACCTCAACCTGGCCTGTGACATCAATAGGACTGGTTGGCAGGACGGATTTGTGTCCCAGAGACTCGCCCATCTGTGGAAAAGACTCCCTTTCCATGCCAAACAGAGTACCTCTTTACCCATTTTTAAGTGAAACCTGGATAACTGGATGGGAAAAAGAAAATACATGCCTGGGATTCCACCCGTGTCCCTGCTGTGCAGGGGCATTGGGTGCTGATTTGTCTAAACATGGGCTAAACTCTTGGCTAGAATTATAAGGGCCTCAGGGACAATAGCCTAGTAATTTCATATGATCCTATGATCCTATTCATCAGTTAGTTGACCAGTACCCAGAAATGCAGTGTGTAAGCCATTCTATATCATTGGCCTTAAAATGTGTAAAGATATTAACTGGGAATAATGTGTAGTTGACAACAAATGAAGGGCAGATTGGATGGCACAAGCATGCATAGATTGCTCTTTTCAGGGGGAGCAAAGGTCAGTTACTGCTATAGCACATACAAGTGTACACTGTTCTTTTGAGAGGAAGTTACTCTTATGGCATAAGCAAGCATAAACTGTTTTTTTTTGGGGGGGAGCAAAGGTGAATTACTGTTATGGCACAAACAATAATGAACTAGTTATTTTGTAGGAGGAGCAAAGGTGAGTTACTGCAATGGCACAAACAAAGATATGTTGTTCTTGTTACTCTCCATATTTTGCATCCTGCCTGTTGTTTGATCTTGTGAGGGTTGTGAAGTCAGAAGCTGCAATGAGCACCATTACTTTCTAACTTCTCTCTTTAATGATTTTCCAGTACATATGTGTGAAGCGAAACTGAGGGCATGCAGTGATCATCAGTACTTTTGAGAGGTATGACTGTGAATCTTTGATGCCTGAGGCCTACTACTTACTAATGGACACATATAAGTCAAATACGTCTCTGTTGTCACATGTTAAGGTAATGTCTGTACAAATCTCCTACGTTTTACTTGCTTACTGTACCACGTGATGAAATACAAGCATATGACATAATATTATTAAACTATACATTCCAGCTTCAGGACTTACCTCACCACAGTGTTAGTTTAGGGTTGACTCTGTCTAATGCAAGCTGTACATAGTCAATACATGGGGAGGTAAATGTTGTGTGAGTTGCCTGGCATCAATGTTGCTATAGTATTTGAGTAGAAGGAATGTTTTTGGCTCCTATTTGGTGAGTGAGTATGCTTTGCATTGTCTCTTGCCAATACAAAGGCATACTGAACACTCCTATGTATCCCTACACCCACAGTAGCTGGTGGTTCCCCCTTTGACTCCACATCTGCTTGTGGCTGTGGTGACTTTGGCATTGGTTGGTGGAATGTGTGCCTCTTCCGCTTAATGATCCTGCTGCAGCTGTTTCATCAGGATTATGTTTTGTAGCATGGCACATACTGTAAAGATTTCTGTACATGTCCACATATTATACTGCATGGCTCTCCCAGGTGTATCTTGGCACCAGAACCATGACTTCAGCAACCAAAATACATGGTCTATGACATTTCTGGTTTGAGTGTGTGCCTCATTATGGCATTCTTTAGTGTGTGTGTGTGTGTGTGTGTGTGTGTGTGTGTGTGTGTGTGTGTGTGTGTGTGTGTGTGTGTGTGTGTGTGTGTGTGTGTGTGTGGTGAGTGCAATGGGTGTCATCAGCTACAGTTCCAGTGCATAGCCTTTATCCCCCAGTAAATGATGTTATTGGATATCCCCCTAGTAAACATCTGGTACAGTTGGGAGGTGTGCCAGATATGTGAGTTATGGTAACTGCCAGGGTTGCCAGCACACATGTTCAACATGATTCCTTTTGCATTACACTCCACTTGGCATTTGATAGAGTGGTAGCCACTTCTGTTAATGTAGAGCCTACTCTGTTCCCCAGTTGATGCCTTAATTTTTAAATGAGTGCAATCTATGGCACCCAGTACTTCAGGGTAGTATGCTACCTGGTACAACTGTTGCTTATTTCTGTCCCTTTCCTCATAACTACAGGGAAAATATACGCATTCACTGTTATGGTGGAGCATAGCATCCAGGAATTGGTGGAGGATGCTGGATGCTGATGCTTGTGGCACCCCCAGCATGTTCCCTGTTGGTCTCAGAAAGGTACCTGTAGCTAAGATTCTAAGGACTATACATACCTTAGTTTCCACTTGGATGGGTCCTCCTCAGTTGGCTCTGGCTCTGAGTTGAGGAAGGCAGATGTCAACAAGTTCCTGTAGTGTGTCCCTATCCACCCAGTAGCACTCTACAATTTTCATGTGATGTAAGTTGTGAAAAGTTAAACAAGGCCTGAACACTCTTTTCCTTCTTGGCTTAGGCCAGTTGGCAGCAGCAGCACTATTGGCTTCAGCCTGTAGCACATACAAATGGATTAAAGCATCAGCATCCCCTAACATTCTGTCTGTGCAGACATTCTGTATTTGTTCTCCAAAACGTTTGAAATCCACAGGAAAAAAACAGAATGGAGCCTACATGGATGCTTTATAGCTTGTTGAATAGGTCCACTGTTTTAGATTGGTTGATTAGCATGCAGTTCAGCTGCTTATGCTGTAATCAGCATCTATGAAACACAGACAAAGACAGATGCACTCCATTAATAATCAACCTCATATAAAAAGACAACCTTGTATCTAGCCAGTATCTAGCCAAACTGATGGTGAAGAGAGTTGTATATGTCTGAAAGACTGCAAAAATGCTTTTTCTTCAGGACATATCTACACAGAGGAGTACTGAACTTCAGCAGGTATGCTGCCATTTTGCCACCTACATACTGCATATGCTAGAATTTACAGTATTTAAGAATAATGTGAAGCAAAGACTTTTACACATTTATCTGTATGCATTAGTTAGAAGAGTAGTGATGGCACGGGCATGTTTATCAAGCCATTTCAGAGGTACACATGATTGGCAATACATGAAAATGGAATGCTGTGTGAGAAATACATACAAATGTTTCAGGGAAAGGTCCTTTGATAGCACTTTTAGCATTTCAAAGATGTTTTGTTTGCAAAATCAGTCATTTATCTGTTCTTTTGTAGGGGGAGCAAAGATGTGTTACTGTTATGGTGCAAACATGAATGGACTGTTGTTTGGGGGGGCATCAAAGGTGAGTTACTATTATGGGACAAACAAGGATATGTTACTCTTGTTACTCTCCTTGTTTTACCTCCTGCCTGTTCTCAGTATTTCACATCTCTAGAATATTTTATGTTTCTCCAGTGGGTAATAATGACTGGCTACCTTTTTCTGTTTTATCTGGGAACAGGTATTTTGAACCTATGTGTATTATACTTCTGTTGTATTTTAGGACACCTACAAGTATGCCACTCAGGCGTGTCAATCCATGTAGACCCCCCTCACCGATGCTGAAAACCAAGTAATTGTTGATGGGGAATTAGGCATGGTGCTTTTCTCCCAGAAAGGGGATGGGGAGATATGGCACATAGGATACACATGTGGCAGAAGATTGTCCAGGATGTAAATGTCGTGGGTGGCCATGGAAAAACATAGGAACAGGTGTGCTAAAGAGCCACTGACATGATCACATCTGCACAGAGGTGAGCAGCTGCAGTAGGCCATGATCAAATGGTTACCTGGGGACTGCCTGCTAGGGAACAACCACTAATCCCCAATGAGCAGTTCCTGGCCAATATAAGAGATCCAGACAGCTCCTAGGATAGTGCAGTACAGCATGTCCTGGATGTGGGCACAGCGCCTTCTGAGACAGCAAGCATATCCAAGGAGGAGCTTCCAGGTAGGCTTTGTTATCAGAATAGTTGAATACTGTTGTATAATAAAACAATTGAAATGAATAAGTCTGTGTCACATGTCTTGTTTTTTTTTTGGGGGGGATTGAAGATTACTACAGTTATAAGCTTAAGTTGTAGTTGTCAGCCATGTTCTTGTTGAAAGTACAGTTAATGCACATATAAAGGGGTAAATGTATTACCCTCTGTGTTACTGTTAATTATGATGATGTTGCCCTTACCTCTTGCTTAACTTCTTCCAGGACTGTCTGGACTACAGTGCAGTATGTCTTCTGCAGACGGTAAGCCAAATATTTTTATTTCAGAACTGCTAAGCAATTAAAAAATATATTGTACTGCGTGGTTTTGATTTCATGCCTGTTATGTGTATTGCTATACTGTCTCTTAATGTGGCAGCACTGTTAATTTGATAGCATATAGTAGTGCAGTTATTAATGTATTCCTGTGCTTCTTGCTTTTTATCACAGGTGATCAAGACAGTGGGAGTGCGGGCCCTGTGCCACCTGATATCAGTGTATCAGCAGACTCTGATGATGGCAATGGCCAAACTGAGGCACAGTTGGTGGGTGCAAAGGTTGAATCTGACACAGAGATTGGTATGCACCCATCCCCTTCATTTCCATTGGACACAGCCAGTAGGCATAGGCCTACCCAGTCCACTGAGCCAACATATATTGGACAGGGGGAGGGTGATGACATTGATCAGGGAAGTGTGACTACTGCAACTTCAGTGATTTTATGTTGTGCCATAGCCAAAGTGTGGGCTAGGTGTCACACAGCAGGATTGATAGGGGTGCTGGGAGGGGGCCTGTTGTCCTTCCTCCACCCGGTGCAAGCGTCACTTCCTGTGCCACTCAGTGTATGCCTAGGGACATCATAAAGGCACAGGCACATTCCCATAGGTGCTCCAGACAAATGCTCAGGGCTGTGGATGTAGCACAGTCTGACATGCGTGACTGCCTCCACTGTGTTGCAGATTCACTGGATTAAATGAATAACTTTTTGGAATGAGAGGTATCTACGATGGACCAAGGGGCGTCTGTCATGGAATGCCCAGTGTCTCTGAGGGAACGTCTGCTGGGAGGGGAACGCCATCCTCTTGGGTGTAGGTCAGCCACATCATCTTTTGTCAGTCAATGTGATCATGCCCAATCATAGTCTTTTCATGGCAATACTTCCACTGCTCAGTCAATGACTGTGCTGTCCACATCCAGATGTGACAGGCCATGAGGTTGTGCTCCTGGGCATCCCTGTGAACGGAGCTCATCCAGCAGACATCAATCATATTCAGTTAGCAGCACTGCATCTAATTGTCGGCATCTACATGGCAGTGCAACTCCTGGCAGAGCCAGTTTTCATGGTCAGGGCGACAATGATGAACTGCCACCTCTGCCATGCTTGGCTACACCTGGCCAACAGACCAAGACAAAGAGCTAGCATGGAGCTCTGGCTGTGTTCATACAGTCACACACCAGTTTCACCTGGAGGACCCTTACAGACATACATATAACAGTTACTCATTTTGTCTCACTGGCAATTTGTTATTTTATTCCAATGTATGACTTCTTTTCCTTCTAACTCACATACACTCACCAACATTTTGTATCAGCCTAGGCTTCCTACCCCCCCCCCCACAACACCCTGTGAAGTGATAATAACTGTGCCATATCCCTGTTTTCAATCTTTTAGAATACGGATACAAAAGCTGCATCTGATGCTCAGGGTGTGTAGCTAACTTAGTAATTAGTACATCTGCATTTATGTTGTTCAACTGGTCATTGTACTTTTGATTTAAATTGGTCTTGGAAAGTTAGAGAGTTGATAGCATCAACATTTCACAACTTTATAGAGAATTATTGAAGTCAATCAATTTTTGCTTGTATCGAGGCATCACCCTAGGTGAAGGTAAAATGCTGCTTAAGGCTAAGAACATACCAGCCTGAAACACATAGTCTGAGAGCTCAGTCCTGTCTCTCTTCATATAGTCCAGAGAGATGCATTTCAAGTCATTCACACCAGCATGGACTGTCATTCACACAAACATGGACTATGACAGAGTCATAACAGTACCTGTTGTCGAGAGACTTGAGTGCATGTGTGATATGGTGGATCCTGGCACCTGACATCTGACACACAGTTGACCATGACCTTCTCCTTATCCAGCCTGGTGAGAGGGACAGCTGTGTGTTTCACAATGGAATCACCCCCCCCCCCCACCCATCTTTCAGAATGTTGTCAGGAAACAAATATTTAGATCGTCCAGACTCAATGTCTGGGACAGTGATTTTGACAACCAACTTAATACTTTACTCACAGAATTGGTTGATAGAGGTCACAATACACCCAATATTTTAAGGAACATAGGTGAGGTGCAGTCTCTTAGATGTAGCACAGCTAAACCTTATTTTTCTAGAAAAAACACACCAGGTGGTGAAGGGCAAAAGGAAAGACTACAAACTTAGGGTTCCCTTATATTTTTATTCTGATATTTCTTCCTATACGAAAGTCATTAAGAGACACTGGAGAAATTTAACAATGGACCGTGATATCAGTAAGTTGATAGACACCACCTCCAGATTTCTTTTTAGAAATATGAAATAATTGAAAAGACAGCTTTGTTACCCCACCGTGGATCCTGTGCAGCATAGAAATAAAGTTATGTTGCCCTGTGGTAGGTTTTCAATTTGCTCATACGTTGATAGCAGTGCAAAATTTACACATCCAGACTAAAAAAGGGATTATGAGTTTCATATATTTGCTGCTTGCAGTACGGAGCATGTTGTTTATTTAGCCTACTGTGAAGAATGTTCCAACTTTTATATAGGAAAGACTGATAGGACTTTATGGGATAGAATAAAGGAGCATGTTTATTATATACAAAAGGGAAACACAACCAGTGCTTTGTCAAAACATGTACTGGCCACTGATTCAAGGCACACATTCAAATTTATTGTTATTGGTAGAGTCTTTGAGATCATAAGGGGTAGAGATATAGGAAATCAAACAGAACAGATGGAAGCTAAATGGATATGATAAATGGCTGAGGGGAGATTTTGGACATGGGTTGAATGAGTTTGTACCCATTAAACCCAAATTGAAGTCAAGGCCACTAGCCAGATGAGAGTATTTGTCTTTGAATCTAGAATTATATATGTTTGTTTTCTTTTTAGTTAAATCAGTATTTTTATTTGCTTATAGGAAGTTTTATATCGTTTTTATATAGTTTTTATGTTGCATTTATATGTACATGTTTTATGTACTGCTTAAACAGCATATATTTTAGCTGCGTTTCTTTAAATGTTGTGTTCATATGACTCAACACTGTTTCACTACTCTGTTTATAAGCTAGTTTGGTATAATGTGTTTGTTATCTGATGAAACAGCAGTAGCTGCAAAAGCGCTTATGACCTACAATAAATTTATCCCGGGATTCATGAAGCTTGCACCAGGTGCAGGTGTAGCATAGGCAGAATAATGCCAAATATGGCCGTCGAGCGATTCAGGTATGATCCAATTTCACGTGCACTACCGGCGTAAGCCAGAACTGCGCAGCCCTCAGCATAAGTATGCTAATCACCCCATGCGCAGTGTTGTACCATGCAAATGAAGGCATATAGCGATTCATGAAGTGGTGCAGGCATAGCGTAAGCCCACGGAAATGTAAACCAAAAAACACGGTTTACATTTTCCCAAACAGAACACCAGAGCTATGGAATTGGACCAGACTCATGTATTACAAAGTTAACATATGCCAATGGCTAAATACATAGCCAATGGCATAAGAAAAGATGCACAACACCTAAAAAACAACATTTAATGTCATGTCCACAGTAACGCACAGTACAACCGCAGGGCATGTGTGCGCAAACAGGAACACAAAGAAAATATACACAAATGTCATAAAATCGCAATGTAAGACAAATCAGGATTTCACCATAATATGCAATGGTAGGCATGGTACACCACAACCAAGGTGCAAGGGTTGCTAAGGGCCTGCAACAGTGTTCGGCATGGTGAATATGAATTAGTAGTCAATGCCATGCAAATGAGGCAGGTAATACTGAATCGCAAACGTCCCGCTGGATGAAGGATGTACCATATGGTGCAGTGCTATAACACCGAGGAGTGGCTCAGAGGAGATACATGACATCAGCAGAGGGGTGTGCCACATTAGCAGTAAGCACATTGGAGCAATGCAAATGTGGCCTGGCCATTGCTAAGCAAAGCTGCAGGACAGGGGTGGGGAGGAAGGTATAGAATTGTTTAGCTGAGAGCACATATGGTGCCCAAAAGCACATGTGTACGGGGATGAAAACGTGCCCAAAACCCGGTAAGCGGATGCACGTGCCGTGAACAATAGCACAAACAGGAAGGTCAGGGGAAGAAAAGAAGGAAATGCCGCAGTAGGGTAATTGGAGTACTACTGAGCAATTAACACCAATCAACTCACAGCGGCCAATCGACAGCAGCTGACAAGTCTGCTCGCAGAAACCTGCAAAACAGGATAGGGGAGGCATTGGATTGCAAAGAAAGGAGGGGAGGCATTGGATTGCAAGGATAGGAGATCTGTCATAGCAGAGCAAAGCAAACCTACAGTAGACCGGCAATAGAACACATTACTCAAGCCAGGTCTAGGAAAGTACAAATGAAAGCAGGCTGCTGGATGCATGCCAGAAAATGGTAGGTGAAATGTGCAGAAATGTAAAGGGAAGGGCAAGAGGTAATCCACGGCAGCCAAATGTAATTCAACACCAAAGGCAAAACAATTGTAGTTCCGGTAGTAAAATACATAAGATACCCTGTAGCTACGATCATACATACATGCCCTATGACATCATTGGTGTTCACAGTACAATAGTATAAAGTGTGAAAGCACCCTACACACACCTGTGTATTCCCAAACACTGCACCATAGGTGTAAACACACGGGGAACTTTTAAAATGTACATGTTGGGAGCTGCAATAGCTGTGATTCATCAGCATGTGTTAGAGACTGACGGTGTTGTGGAGGATGATGCCGACAGCCACCGCAGGCCCCGGAGGAGGAGAAGAGTGTTCAGACCAAGGGTAACCTACTAGGGGCTACATGATCTGGAGATAGTAAAGCATTAGAGGGTGGACAGGGACATCTTACAGCAAATAGTGGAGCTGTGCTGGCCACGCCTGAGAACCAGAAACAACAGAGGGGAACCCATCCCAGTGGACATGAAGGTATGTGTAAGCTTGCGAATACTAGCCACAGGTACCTTTCAAAGGCCAACTGGAGATATAATGGGGATCTCACAGGCATCAGCTTCCAGGGTACTACACCAGTTCCTGGATGCCATGTTACCACATGCCAATGAGCATATATACTTCCCCCAAACTCAGGAGGAGTTGGGCAGCAATATGCGTCACTTTCACCGTGTGGCACACTACCTGGAGGTACTGGGTGCGATAGACTGCACGCACATACATATCAAGTCACCACCTGGTGAGCATGGTAGGCACTATATAAACCGTAAAGGATTCCACTCCATCAACTGCCAGGTCATGTGCAATGCCCAGGGCATTATCATGTATGTGTGTGCTGGCAGCCCTGGAAGCTACCATGACTCCCATATCTGGCATGCCTCACAGCTGTATCAGGTATTTATCAGGGGGGACATCCCACATGACCACCTTGTGGGGGATGCTGGCTATGCACTGGAGCCATGGATGATGACTCCCATTAGAAATGCACACACATCCATGCAAGAACGCCATAATGAGGCACACGCACAAACCAGAATCATCCTAGAGCGTGTGTTCGGGATGCTGAAATCATGGTTCTGGTGCTTGGACACATCTGGTGGAGCCTTGCAGTACTCTCCAGGCATGTGTGCCCACATCTTCATAGTATGTGCCATGCTACATAATATGATCCTGCGGAAACAGCTGCAGCAGGGACAAAATGGTGAAGGCCATCATAGCCCACCACGATTGCCAAGGCCATCACAGGCACAGAGGGATTCAGACCACGAACACACTGTGCCAGCCCCTGTAGGCAGACTGAGGCATGTTCAATATGCCTACGCCTTGGCAAAGAGGGAACGTATAGCACATACTCTGACAGTGTAGGCCCCTACGGACTGACACACCTCTCCACCTGCACACACAGTAAAATGGATGGCACGCAAACACGACCACCTGTAAATTATAATGTATAGGTGGCCCACTGTGTGAATCCTACATAGGCAGCCCTCAAACATTGTACACACAACAGCTATTGGAACACAGAATGTCAACACCTGAACAGTACATGTGCCTATCAGCATATGTTGGTGCTGTGTGTATAGGTTCCCAGGTACATCGGTAGGTACACGCCCAATTGTCAGAGGCCATACACCAAACGGGGCAAACAGTGTCTGCTGTCACCACAACATCGAGTAACCAACTGTTGCTTAGTGGAGCAGAGGCAATTGCGGGAGCACATGTGTGTGAGCACTGTTCTGCACACACTCAGCACGGATTCCCTGCTGCGTTAACGAGGGGCTCCACATAATGTAATCATGCATGTTGTTTCAAGGCATGGGGTGTACCCATGACAGGTATTCATCACCCCAGCATGCTCCACCTATGGTCGTTTGAAGGTGTAGCACAGTATCGTGTGTGGCTCACTGTGATATACATATCCAATGCTGGAGCACATCCAGTAAGCATCACATGGACATACCACTAACTGGACTCATCAATATGTAAACTAACTGAGTTACCCATGTGAGTGCAGTATGGAGTAACAGCCATAGTATACTCCACATACAATACAACATAACACGTGTACAAATCCCAGATGTCCAAGTGTTAAATGCAGTGACTGTCGTGCATGTTCCTGGTCCCACGTCCTGCAAGGGATGTAACGTAATCCCGAAGACACGATTAATGCATGTCGGATGCAGGTCATCAGATCATGTTTAGCACACGTTAGCGGGAATATGCGTTGCCCACTGCTGGTAAGCGATGTTTAAATATGACTATACGGATATGCGCGAAACAGGGCTAAGCTTCTCAGAATATCGAGCAGATCACGGTCAATGATGTCCAGAACAGGTGAAACCAGCATTATTCACCCCTGTACTAATAGCGCCTGTTCTGAAGGGCAAAACGACCACTGCCACGAGTAGAACACGCAATCATGTATACAATCACCTGACACTATTGCTTGCCAAGATGTACCTATGGTAGGGTTGCCACCTCTTCAAATGACCAATGTGGGACATACATCAGATGTCTGCAGGCCGACACATACACTCGGCCAGTATGAAAATCAGAACTTCACTGTTTTTCCTAGATAAAAGCTTATTTTTGTAATGTTTTAGTTACTTATTCTGTTTCTTATAACATATAGGTGGTTCAGATACAGAATAACTTTTTTATGCAACTATTACATAAACTATAGGAAATAAGTTTGTCCTAAAATCTCAGGACATTTGCCATGTTTACAAATATTTTGCAGGACACAACTGCCCAAAGAGGGACTGTCCCTCGCAAAGTGGGACAGGTGGTAACCCTAACCTACGGCAGGTGTGTAATGTGACAGGTACAGACACAAACATGTGGAGTCCAGGAAACAGTATACACCGACAAGTACACAATGAAAGGTGTAGCTTGCCTGTCACTTTCCCTGTCAGATATATATATACACACACATATATACATATATATAATACAGATAGAAAGGGCGATAGAGTGATATATGTTGATATATATGGATTCACCAATATCTGCTAATATATAGATAGGTCAACGACATTCATAACAACTTGGAGGTACAAATAAATACGATACCGCCAACTATGGAATGTGTCACATACCGACACGCATAACCAGAAGGCTGAAAGACCGAAAGAACACAGTACCGGAACAGTAGAACCACGAGTAATAGTATGACGATATGAAGGGACATTTAGTTACCACTGCCGGTGTTGCGGTTCACGTAGGTACTGTGTTCAACTGTGTTTGTGAGTGCCGTAGTCTGTGTATGTGTGTGTTGAGGGTGCCGTGTGCATTTCCATGTGACTGTAATGTGTGTGTGTCCGCTTCGTGTGTCTGTTAGTGCCAAATTGGAGGTAGATCATTACAGTAGGTGTGGGTATAGCTAGCCGTAGGCATACAGTTACCACCTGTCCCACATTAGGAGGGACAGCCCCTCCCTGGGCAGGTGTGTCCTGACATAAAACATTACAAAGGGCAACTGTTCGAGATTGTAGGACATTATTATGTCCCATATATTATGTAATAGTTGCATGAAATAGTTATGCCTGTATGTAAGAAACGTAAATGTTACATGCAATATGATAAGTAGCCAAAGTCCCACAACAATAGGTATGTACTGAGGATAAAAGTATGTGCTATCCTGTGTATTGACCGTGGCTATGTGTCGGCCTGTAAACACCGTTGTGTGTCCCGCAAGTGTCCAACAATGGCCATATGAAAAGGTGGCAACCCATGGCAAAGAGGTTCTGTCATGAACACAACTGCAATGACTGCAAATATCTGGGACAGAAATACACGGGATAGCTGTCATTTAGAAATATCCCTTTACATATCACTGCAATTCCGGAGGTATGGAAGCATCAACCTCACCTGCATACTATATAGAAACCAATTAACAATGGCCCAATGTAAAATCCCATAACATAAGTCTACTAACTGATATCTCTTTAATTAGGAAAGGAGTCCACACACATATATGTGGAATATGTAGAAATGCAAGCCCCACAAACCTGTATATGCTACGTACACCCACCGACATCCCCCACACTAGAAACTATAGCAATACAGACTGTAATTACAGCACAAACAGCCAGTCAGTCAATTACATCTGCAGAACCATTAACATACCTTGTGAGAGACACAATTAAAGGCGCCATGCAAAGTTGTAGCCGTTGTATAATGGAACAAACGGCGATGTTACAGGTTTTGTTTGCAATAGTCCGTTATCAGATGGTTGGGATGACAGGTACACCCACATGTTGAACCACATACTCTAGCCATCACACACAATCTATGGGGGACATGAATCCAAACTATGCTTGTCTCTACACATAGCAGTTGCAATTACACACAACAAAACACAATACAGGCCGTCTCCCCGAAGATAGGGCAAATAGCAACTCCCAAGTGGAGAATTCAATTATACCCCTCTGTTGCCATGTAATTGGTGAATGGAGTAGCTGCACAGCTGATGTGCAAGTAATTAGTCACTCAGGAACACCAACTGGTGGCAGGAAACCACATGTTACAGGTATCGACGTATATAAGGATGACTTGTCAGACATTCAAACCGTATGCTCATGCCATATACCTGTTTAAGCAGTGTGAGAGAGATAGAGACGAAAGTCTGGAATGATAACAAGGTATGTAGAACACTCGATGTAAGTGTAAGTATAGCATGTTTTGTATTAATTATGTTAGTGTATGTATAGCCTGATTTGCATTAATTAAAAGTGTCCGCAATGCATAAAGTGGGAAAAGGTATTTATGTAGTGATGTCTTGCTGACTATACTAATGCTTGTAAAAATTGTGCGTCCAGCAGTGGGCCACAAGGTAAACATCACAGACACCACAAGGGATGCTACATGAGGGTTTTAAACAGAACAATTACAAACCGCCTGCCATCAGTGGTAGGGTATGTCCAACAAGTATGTGCCATTGCAGGGGATAGTATATGTTGATATACTGTCACAGTAGGCATGTGTATGGGCATATAATGACAATGACATGTCTAAGGTGGTCCCGCTGTGCAAGTATACTTTGCATTATGGGATACTATATAACATATGTGTAATGTATAGTATTGTAGGTAGATATGTCAGATATGCTACACAGCATAACAGGCATATCATGCGTACCAAAGGTATCGTCTATTGGCATGTACAATAACAGGATACATATGGCTTGTAATCATGGGACATTGTAATAGCATGATATATAATCTAAATGGAAGGGCTACCAAGTAACCATGCACAAAGGACATGTAATAGCTTCACAGGTTCATAGTAGGGTACTATGCAGTCTGGCAAGTCTATGTGTAAGCACAACTACAGTGTTCACACCAGTGGCACCTCTCTAGGGTAGTGTCCTGTGAACAGCAGAGCCATGTGTTACCTGCACCTCTGCACAGTACAGCCACTGCAGTGATCCCTGGCGTACATGTGTCTCCCATCCACCAAGTGAGGTATCACATGAACAGTGCTACTGAGTGTCCCTGCGTGATGTACATAGGAATCATGTTCCAAAGTATGGTGAGTGTCTGGTTTGGGAATGTAACCCTCAAGCACATCCCATTCATTGTTGCGTGTGTGCACATATCCATGAGCATGTTGCTCACAGTGGCTTTTGCTTATGTCGCATATGTGGAGTATATCCATTAATATTGTTGTGGACATGGGCCCTGTCTGTTCAGCAGAGGTCACCCCTGAGTATGTAGTATGCAAATGTGTACAGACGTGGTGTCCGTAGTTCAGCTGCATACTTTAACTGTCGGAGCTCAATAAACGTCATGATGTGTTAATGTTGTGGTATGTAAAGCTGTAGCTGTTGTGTAAGGTACACCCTAAACAGGGAGTTGTACCCTTGAATGTGTGTAGAAGTTTGGAGTTCAGTGGTACAATGGGTGCCTATGTGCCAGCTACACACCCAGTACAGATAAGTGTGGCCACGTAGAAGGATATCCACGCCACAGTGGCAATATGGAAATCACAGAAGTGGGTGTGAAATACGTCTGTACTACAAACACGTACAATGTGACATGTATGTAGGGGACTACCACCTATGTGATAGTCAGTGGGTGAATGGTGTAATGAAAAGGTGTTGTTCATGCACCTTGTGTCATGCAGCTTGAGGCCATGATATTCATATCAGGTATCCGTCACAGTGACACCCATATGGATGGAGTCAGTATCAGCTGGTGGATCAATCATGGGGCTTTGTATGCAGTGGTTTGTAAAGCTAGGCAGGGAAAGTCCCTCTGTGCTAGCCTGTACCTCAGGGAAGCATATATCAAACATGAGGGGCCCTATGACTGAGGACTGTGGTATGCTAAGTGTAACTGAAATGCAGTAGGTACTATGGTATGCTACCCTCATTGTGTGTGTCCTGTCCATGAGCCACGTTGCATAACATCCTGAGACATAGGGTACGATGTGCAGGTGGATGTGTATGTTGACAATACCAGAATGGAGAACGGTGCTGAAAGGCAAGGAGAGGACAATGTAGGCTGTGTGGACCCCCGTACCATCATCAACTACCCTGGTAACTGTATGAAAGGAGTCCACCAGGTGTAGGAGCCATGCTCTGGCCCTAACAAGTCCAACCCAGGTGGCATCAAAGGACCAGAGCCCAACAATGGCTCTGTGAATGACGCCCATGATGATGTGCCCCATAGCCATGCAGAACAGTCCAGTCAGGTGTGTAGGGCAATAGTCCCACTCATGCATTGTGGCGCCACCTGTGTGGAGTGTGATAACTGTTGTTGTGTGCCATTCAGGGGCCACAATGTCTGATACAAGGCTATTACTGAATATGGTGGCCTAGTGGGGAGACATGTCGTTCAGAGGTTTGTGGATATCACAGCCTGGGATTTTGGAAGGTGACATGGGGCCAGTGTCCCAGGACATATAGAGTGCAGGTCAGTACTGTGTAGGTGTGACTGCAGGGACACTGCAATGTTTCTGCATGGATTGTGGCCCTGTAGATAGTGAGAGGGTGTAATGTTAGCATTGAATCCATCCGCCAGCATGTTGCCAACATCACCTGGTTCTGTAATGTTCCTGAGTGACTGTTGTATGTGAGAGCAGATGTGGAGATTGCCATTGACTACTGACATACCACCATAATGCCTTGTGGTACACCCCGGAATGTGTCACAGTAATGTTTACATAGCTAGTTTTGGAGTATGTGATAAGGGATCCCATGGCCCTACCAAGGCTGACCAGTGAGCTACCCCACCCATGGGATTGTACACCACTGTGCAACAGCCTCCACCTGTTGTTGTAAATTATGTCCATGGAACTTGACCCCCAGAGTGGCGTCTGTTATCTGGTGGGTACCATCATGGCTCTGTGTGGAATAGCATGATCCATGCAGTCATGTACGTGCTAATGAAGTGCACTGGGGTATGTTTCAGCATTTGTATGTGCATTGTCCATCTGCACGGGTGTCATGACGTTAACTACCGCTGTCATAAGACCTCTGTAGTAGGTGTTGTAGTACTCATGTACTGTGTATGCCGTGAAGGGTGTGGTGCCGGGATGTGGTTAACAAGGGGGATTAGCATATGTTCGGAGTCCACCAATGAGGGGATAACCCCAGGTGTGGAACACCAGTCACATGGTAGTATTCATGTCAAGGATAATGTCGGTCTTGGAGGTGGTGCGTATGGGTTGATCCTGCCGAATGGAGGTTATGACTCACAGACAGCTTTGGCCTAATGTGTCGGTACATGAGTGGCTATCCCAGTTAAGTGTGGGGTAGTGTCAGTCTCACATCAGTAGTAGCTGTCTGAGCCCTACTGTCCAGTACACCAACAAATGAGGTCTGGTAACCGCAGGGTATGTTGTTGAATCCGTAGCTTGTTACAATGTGTATAGTGGTTCTGGACACAGTTAGTTGCGCATGGAGCACCTCTGCTGCAGTGTGCTAAGTAACTAGCTAGGATGTGTGTACAACATAGTGGAATATGGGAACACCTCAGCCTTGGGTGTGCCGGTCCAGGTACGTGCCTGAAAGGTATGGTCTGTCTATAACCTGTCATTGCAGGTGTGCTCTGCAGAGCCTAGAGGCAGCTCCCAGTCACTGCAGAGATATTGAAGTGGTGCATTATAAGGTGTGCCTTGCCTGCGTGTGTCACAGAGGAAGATGTCAAGCATTGCGTCACATGACCCCATGTTTTGCTTGCCAGTTCCCATTCTGGTGGTGACTGTTTTTGGAAACTGTGCAAGACAGGCAGTATAGAAGCAGCAAGAGCCTTACATGTGATCTGTACTCCCAGGCTGACAGGTGCAGGTCATCTGTGCCAAAGCATCATGTTGTTTGACCAGGTCAGTCAAAGCGGACAGATGCCAGATGCCTGTGGAAGGACAGCAGAAGCATAGGCAAGTGTTGATGTGACACACTCAGTCATTGTACAGTGGTATCAGGTCCGGCTGAATGCATAATGCTCCCCAGGGCTTGGCCCACACCTTCAGGGCTACAAGACTGGTGAGCTATTGTATGTCCCTGCACACGTAGTCTGTGAAGTTGCATCTCAGGGCAGTCACACTTACATGGAGAATGACAGTCACATCGTACCTGGTGCAGTGTGGCATGGGTGCATAGGTTATGTTGCAGAACCAGTTACCCAACAACAAGATGTAAGTGACTATCGCCTTGTGTAGCCTGCTGAGTGGAACAGCAGTGTGACCGCCTTCAGAGTCACCTATGACTGGTGTGTTGTGTATGTTATAACACCCTATTGGCTGTATGTGATGGGCACACATGAGTCTGTGGGCTATAAGTTGGTGTTGTTGTGTTTGGTGACGGGGGCTGCATCTGGTGCCTACACAGAGTATGGACAGGTACTGCACAAGTTGTCCTCGTATGTGTGGCCTGTGGTGGAGATCATGTGAGACTATGTGATGAGTGGGGTGTGTTACGAATGTTACACATCCCCACATGACTGTCAGTTGCAGTCAGGATTGGTGACAGCATTACCCCCAGCAGAGCTGCATATGTGCATCCCCCGCAGGCTGTAGTGTCGTATGTTGGGAGGTGAGCATTGACTGTGTACATGAGACAATTGCTCTATTGCCACATGTATGACATATCCATCATATAGACAGGCAATAGCACTGGTACGTGACAGTTGGACATGCCTGTATATACAACCATGTCTCACAGGATATGTGAGTTATGTGTGTACAACAGCTGTTGTACTGTAAGCAAGCTGGAAATGCGAGGACAGACAGTGTACCTGTGAGAAATGGTGTGGAATGGGTGCTATATTAATCAGTAGCTCATGACATGCTCACAAGTTCTGAACAAGTGCTGAGCATGAACATACAATACAGATAGGGTGTTGGATAATATCAACCCACAAGTGGTGATGACAGTCATAATTGGTGGCACTGCACTATAACCCTGCTGAGTATGGTGTGCATGTCCATGAACCATTATCAATGTAGATGTTAGCAGTACAGATGTACAAGACAGTACGGATGTTTGATTACAAATACCTTTGTATGTCACAGGAGTGTTCTACCAGTGGCCTGTTGACAGACTCACAACTACAAAAGGTGCCAGAGTGACATGTGCATATCACACCAGTGCCAGCTACAGTACAACAGGGTTAATGTGTTGTACTCCACCCTCATTGTAGCCCATACCACACAGACAAATGTCAGGCATCTGTGTATGTAAGGATGTGAATGGCCATGACCTATGAGCAATAGCTGTCTCAGTGTTGTGAGCAACATACAGAATGGGCTGTGTGGGTGAGGTGTGTGACATATGTGCACATTCTGATGGATGATATCAGCATTGTCACCGCTAGATGAACATCCCTGTACCCATTAACTACCACCTAGGCTGTGGTCAACATTATGGACACTGTGTAAGGGATGGTGCTGTGCAGTACACCTCCCTGAATTGGTGATGTCTCCAGTCCCCTTAGGTTGTCATACGAGGTACCCATGTCATGACAGGGTGCCATCCATGAGCACGGAGATCATTGGACAGGCATACACAGCACTTGGGTGACCAATATTGGATCACATATCACCTTTAAGGGTAATGGCCATGCGTGGATGGGCGATACCAGCCTTCACAATCCTCACCTCCACTATGCAGCATGCTGTCTACCTTGCATAAAGACATTTGCTACACTATGATGTTGGACATGCTACATGTCCATATCCTGATCTGAAAGACATACGTCATGGACAGCCACCATCCTAATACTAGGATCGCCACATGCTGGACAGATCCCTGTGCCATACATCTGACATACTCCAGCCATACCATGCAACCATGTCCATCAAAGCTGCACATGTCATCCCTGTCATACATGGTGTGATGGCCACATGGTAGATGTAGTATCACCTGTCTGGATCAGTAATGTGGCACTGATGCACCTCACGGTGGCATAATGGCTATTGGATACAGCTAGGAAACCTTGCCCGTACATGCTATAGTTGATAACCATCCCTGCGAATGATGTCCGACTAGCCATTGTCCCATGTCTATCACATGTGCAACACAGGTGATCCATGGCAGGATGTTGAACAGCTGTACAGTGCTATGTAGATGTATATGGCAAAACACATGCATGTACAGGTTTCCATGCATATGTGTGCATTGTCACTGCTCAAGTGCATTAAGGCTGTGTCTGTGTTGATATGTGACATATACACAGCATCAAGGTCAACAGCATTACCGTGGACACATCCAGGCATGTGCAGATAGGTAAGAACATCAGTGCAGGCAAACAGACGCCCACATCACGACAGCATTCACATGGAGTATGAACACTGTAATGAGGTGACACACATATATGGTGATGATATCCAATGCATAACTGGTGTTACATGTGTGTGACACAAACATGTCAGTCATGTCAGTGTCATGATGACTTGCAAAGATAACTGTGCAGATGTACTAGCTGTCATAGAAATGTATGTGCAACAGTATGTCTGTACATCTCTGAAACTGTGACCTGTCACCATCATTATGTCTTACAGATAATGCCTTGTACACGCCTTCCAGCGTACAGCCACCAGGAGGATGTCCTCATCCCGTACCTCCATGAGAACTATGAGGTGTTGTTCAGCCATGTGCCAGAGCATGCCCAGCAGCAGGACGACCTGTGGCAGGATCTTTGCAGGAGGGTGAACGATGTGGTTGGCCATAACCGCACCTACCAGCAGGTGCGCAGACACTGCACGGACTTGATGCGACATGCATAACAGTGTGCCACTGCAATCGCCAGGGAACAAGGTGGAACAGATGGTGGGCCACCAACCCAGCCCCCACTCACACACACTGAGGAGCTACTGGCCAGTCTGGGGACAACCTCAGAACAGCATCCACAAACACTAGCTGCCATCGTGGAGGTGGGTGTCTCCCAACCAATGAGCCTGGAGTTTCCTGGTAAGTCAGTACTGCACATATGGCTACTATATCCCATTTACGTGTATGTGTCACTGTACATTATGTAATGTAACAACATATGCATGGTATGTGGACACACATGCTGCATACTACAGTATGCTACCCTGTGTATGCACACATGTGTATACTATATGCTATTGTACAGGTGAATGTGTTAACATGCACAGTACACCCTGTGTCTGTCATACAGTCATGGATAATGTTCATACTGCTGTGTCACCCCTATACAGGTACCTCTGGCATGCCGCACAGACATGAGTCCGTTGCAGGTGAGATTGTCATCAGTATCAGGCATGTTAAAGCATAGATCTATTCCCCATGTGGCCAGTTAACACTTGAACACTGGATGTTTGTTCCATTCACAATATACAGGTCGCATCACCCATCATTCACACAGGCCACCGATGTGCAATATATACAAATGAAATGATACACCGACATGAAACCACAGTATTTGTGATTGCTACATGTGTGGTCAGCTGCGCATACAGCAGTGGAGGTGTTCTACAAAGGAGGGTTATGTACTATACATTAGAACAACACGTGTGGTACGCAAACAGTACCACAGAGTGAGTTGTGATATGGGCAGCCCACAGGAGTCACCATTGTGTTATATGCCCCTGCAATGGGTGCACACATTGCGATGTGCCATCTGACATGTCCCAGACATGTAGTGTATTGGCTGCAATAATGTTACACTATCCCATAACCCATACCCCACATACCACACATACAACCTGTTGTCTGCATAGCCCTGTGGATGGTGACATATCTGACATCTATAGGTGTATGTCATATGGGACAACACAGACATGTGTGATAGACGGCCATCAAACACATTTGTCGAACACATGTGCACACATGGCCATGGGGGATGGCCAGAGATACGTAGCCACGCAGTAGATGTGATGTGTATACACCCTGTTTCACATTGTCCACACATGGTCCAATTATAGCCTTAGTTGACTGATTATACAGTTGATGTGGTACACTGGTTCATAGGTTCATAGGTTCATAGGTTTATACTAGGCTATCTGCCCTAAGGCATTTATAAGCCTAGCCCAAATTTTTGTGGCTTACGCCACCCCTTATATGAAAAAATGCTGTGCCCATTAGTTTGTTGTGCCTCTGTCCAGCAGTGACACAGAGATGATTCCCGGGGTAAACCTACGATCTCCCATCCACAGGTCAAGATTTCTCTTGAACAGAGCCAGCGAGGTGCTCTGCCTCACATGGACTGGGATTTTATTCCGCAGCATAGGGAGTCTCTGAGTGATAAATCTATCCCTCCAGCACGTCCTATTTATATCTGTGCTAAGGTTTAAGTCGTTTGCTCTAGTGGTTTTGGTGGATTTGGATTTTTTGAGGTGGAGCATGTCCATTAATTCTGGGTTGGACATGGCCTTGTATGTCAGGCACATGTCACCTCTGAGCAGATGGTATGCGACTGAATAGAGCTGGAGTTTCTTCAATCTGGCAGCATATGACAGATTTTGGAGTCCCTTTATCCTTTTGGTGGGGAACTTTTGGGGTCTCTCCAATTGCTGCAGATGTCGGGTGAGATACATCCCGAATGGGGCATTGTACTCGATCATTGGTCTGATAAGTGAAGAGTACAGGGGAACAATGACCTCACTAGATCTGGGTGTGAATCCTTTCATGATCAGGTGGGCAATGTAGAAGGTCTTTCTAACCACTTTAGCAATGTGAGTGTCAAAAGAAAGGCCACTGTCAACCTGGGTCCCCAGGTCCCTGATAACCTCTTCTGTGCTTAGTGGATTGCCACCTATATGGTAGCTTGGGGTTACCTTGTTTTTCCCGAAGGGTATGACTATACATTTTTGGCTTAACTTCAGGCCATGGCTCTGGCACCAGCTATCTGTTTCCGTGAGTCCCTTCTGAAGGATATCCGTGTCCGATGCACTTTCCACTATGGCGCCCAGTTTGCAGTCGTCTGCAAACTTTGTCAGCCAAAGTCCTCCCATGTTGGCCTGTACTTCTGAGAAGTAGATGCCGAACAATAGGGGGCCAAGGACCGAGCCCTGTGGGACACCACTTGTGACCGGCTTGGAGTCTGACATAGCGCCAGCAACTCTAACCCTGTGGGTTCTGTCCTTAAGCCAGTTTGCAACCCATCTTGTGACATATGGACATCCTAAAAGCCTGTGCACAGCTAGTGGAGGTGTCACTGACGTCTACCATATATGATGTGTTGAACATCACGCCTGTGTCATAGTATGACAGTAGTCACCTCTACAGCTTCCACAGACATTGACACATCAGGCCACAGATACAGTACATTTTCCTTGCTGCTGTAGGACATCACCATTAGCTGTGCACCTCATGTGTGTGGTACATCAATGTCATGTGGGACATGGTGAATTGACAAGTCCGCTATGTGTGGACATGGTTGCCAGGCAGCTAAGACTCTGTAGTCATTGTGCAGGGGTGTCATCTGTAGGTCCTCCAGTGACCTGTCACATGACACAGCATGGTTTGGTGAGTATACACCTCAGCATCGTGGGTCACAATCCACAGTTATGTCATGGGTATGCATGCAGTTATGGCTATGCAATGTGTACATATTATGCATTGTATAGCACTATAGACACCTCATGATGCCATGCAATGGCACAGTGGCTGTACTTCACACTGTAGAGTAATGTAAATGGCTCACACTATCCTTCCATGCACATGCACATTTGCTAAACATGCATTCTATCTGTAGGGCATGCAGACACCACTGCAATGTGATGCCCATTACGACACTGTACATGTGTCAAGTCACCATTGTGTCAGACATGTATGCATGTTAATGCACACATCAGCAGATTGCATGTCAAGGTCACGTCAGCCATGTGTACTGTTATCCTGTTCTGGTCCACATGGTGTATCACGGGGATGCATGCATACTACCATGATTGTGTGAACTGCATGGCTACTGATATGACACCTGCTTGCTGTAGTGTGCACCCCAGGGGGTATGCTAACTAACACTATTAATGTCTGAGCTGCATGTCATCTGCTGTATCACAGGCATGCTGCGTGCCGTCTGTCAAATCACATGCATGGTGTGTGTGTGTGTGTGTGTGTGTGTGTGTGTCTGTGTGTGTCTGTGTGTGTCTGTGTGTGTGTGTGTGTGTGTGTGTGTGTGTGTGTGTGTGTGTGTGTGTGTGTGTGTGTGTGTGTGTGTCTGTGTGTATGGTGTGTGTGTCTGTGTGTGTGTGTGTGTGTGTGTGTGTGTGTGTGTGTGTGTGTGTGTGTGTGTGTGTGTGTCTATTGTAATTTAGAGCCTTTCTTTGCATTCACAGGTGATGTAGGTCCGTTACCCTCCTGCAGTCTATCTGATGTTAGTTTCCCCACAGATACTAGCAGTGATGAACATATGCATGAGGTACAGGCAGGGTTGTCAGGGGCTGAATCTGTGCCAATGGTTGCCATCCTAGCTATGTTTCCCTCTTCCCCAGACAGAGTTCTGCTGCCAACACATACCGCATCACCAGTGGCCATAGAGGAAGGACAGTCAGCATCTGTTAGCGTGGAACAGGAACATATGGTTGCTACAGAAGGTGTGTCTCCACACCATGGTGTCAGTGTAATGTCTGCAGATGTGCCACACAGGCATGTGGCCGGTGCTGCTCGTAGGAGGACCTCTGACAGACATGCACCTGCAGGACAGAGCACAGCAGCTGGTATCACCAGACGCATTTTCCAGACTGTAATGGCGGCACAGGTACTTGCTGAACGGCAGAACAGAGAAGGGCAGAGGCTGCAGCGGGTTGCTATTCGTACCCTAAATGACAAAATCCAAGCATTGCCAAATGCTAAACAGCAGATTGCTGATGTTCTGGACAGGCAATTGGGTGACATGGTCGGAATCCTTGACCGTGGCATGGCAATCCGTTACCGTGAGCTGTCTGTGCTGGAACATCTGGTAGGAGTGAGGCATAGGCCACGTGGACGTAGGCCATCTATACCACCTAGTGCAGGTCAACGTGAGCATGCCACCTCACATGCCAGCTCCCATAGTGCCAGTAGCAGTAGCAGTGCAGCTGGTGCTGCGCTGTCCACACCAGGACACAGCAGGCCATGTGGACATGGCCATGGATGTTCCCAGTGGGGACACTGTTCCAGTGGATATGTGTCATTGGACAGCAGCCAATCTGTACCTATGCCTGGTAGTGCCCGTGCAACCCCTGGCAGGCACAGGTCATGTGGCCATGGCCGGACACAGTGAGCTGTACAACCTGGTCTGTACAATCTGGAGCTGTCAATAATACCCCTGTGTAGGCCTCACAAAAGGCAGAACTGTGTGCACACATACACGCACACAGCAAACACATCTGTAGGGCACCACAACACCCACATGCATACTGAACAGACATGTCCAATCATATCATCGGCCCTTACCCACACACATGATGTCACCCATTGGTGCAGCCTATGCCCCTGGCAAACATTATCACCCTGTGCATATGATGAAGCCTGTGCCGCATCCCTGTCATCCACACCATCAGTGTAGGGACATGCTCACATGGTCTGATGCACAGGGTTAACAGAATAGTGAGAAGTATATATTACATTAGTTGTGTACAACTAGTGAGGGAAGTGTATATTACATTAGTTGTGTAAGAATAGTGAGAGACATGTATATTACATTATGACACGCACCAGACATACCATGTAGTACAGGTGTAGTATGCATTGTTATATGTTCACAGGATGTGTCTCAGTAACAACAGTAACAGCATGTTGGTAATGATGCCCTGGTTCCATCCTTATGGTCTACTTGCATGTGACTACAGGTAGCAGTGTTTGCAGTCTCCCATGTGTAACTGTGGAGTACTCACAGGAATGTATGGCAATATCAGCATGCTATACGTAGCCTCAACTGGACTGCTGGAAAGTCTAACATACCACAGATGTCCACACATATACTGATCCAGCAGCATGTGTGCAGTTTAATAGGCTACAGTGGCTAGAGACATGACATCCATACCAGGTCACATCACAGGTATGTTGACATGGTGCAGGGGTTGTACACAGTGGTCTGGCCAATGATAACATTAGAGGCCACTTGATAGCATGAGGCCTCACTGTCACATTACAGGAACATGCCCACAATCACGGGGTCAACAACACTATAATGCACACCCCATAGTGTTGAGGTGAGGACACTTGCCTATGTGGTCATCACCCTCACAGTACTGTGGACCCACACGATGTGACACAGAGAAAGGACATGTACATGTAGCCAGTACGGCTGAGACCAATGGCATCAACAGGGTAGTAGACTGCTTCACCATGAGGGGTTAGGGATGCTGTGTGTTCTGTATGGTAGCATACACCCTCACTCCATGCACCAGACAGCCATACACACACACACACACACACACACACACACACACACACACACACACACACACACACACTGTGGAGACCACAAATGTCATACACATATGGATAGCCGATGTGTGTGATACACACACCACACCTGCCTATGTCATGCTTTCCACACTGCAGTATGTTCAGATGTCTACAACAGTGTACAGGGGTGTGTAACAATTGGGATGTATTCCCCACCATATGTGGCATATATGGTCACACATGCAAACACACATGGCAGTACTGTGAATGATACACCTGCTATATGATGATATGTCTGACAGACATGCAGCAGTATTGGCTGCATTATGTATACCAACGCTATGTCCGGCAATTGTGCTGCTATATGCACACGGGAGGATGTAAGTGTTACAGGTGTCAAGTGATGTACAGTCGATAACACCCGACCGCTGTGTAGGTTTTATGTCTTCACCATCAAGTAACAGTAACATAGCGTACTGTTTGCACATGTAATGGTAGGATGGTGTATGACACACCTGTGAGACATCCCCGGTGAACATCCATCTTCCCAGGTGAATCACCACTTTATGTACACACATCCATCCATACCTGATGTACATCCTACCATACTGTCAGTATGCCACCATATACAGGTGTCAATGATGGGGCTGCATTGCAACTGCATGTTGTAGTTAGGCAGAGATGAGTTACTTACATCAGCTACTGCACATGCATGGTAGCTGCATGCGCACTACAGTTTGTACTTGTGTGTTGGTCCTACATGCCTGTCATGTAGCCATGTTTGTATGCATTGCAATTGGTGGACATGTATGTTGACATACATAACACATGGACTGTTGTATGATATGATGGGTGTCATGGGTAACTAGTAAAGAGGGAATGTGTCCTCAGTCAACATTGCTACCTCATGTACTGTTAGCATTCAACAGCCATAGACCCACCTTCCATTTGCATGCGTATGATTGCCATAGCCACTTGTCTGCACGGAGGACAGCACAAGCTATGCTATGTATATATGTGTTGTGTGTGTGGTCCATGCACATATCCACTGCAATTACATGTATGACATATCCAAACAAGTGTGTTCATTGGTGTACAGTGACAGTCATCTGTCACAGCTGTGTAAGATACAGGGCCCCTGGTATATATAGAGCCGACCTGGTTATGTACAGTGGTATCATTGCAATGCATAACACATGATGGAACCCTGTTGAGTACATGTGTAGTCTGCACAGTTTCTGTACACCTATGTACAGTCCACTGGTAATGAGTCACATGGTGTTGTGTTGATGTATGGCTGTATATTGCTGGTCCAACAACATGGTGATGTCTGAGGGCTACATTGTAGACTGCGGTGGGTACCTCTGGGATCTCTGTGATGGCTCTTGAGTGTGTACTGGTCAATACATGTGAGTGGCCTTCATGTACGTGGGGACAGTAATACCATACTGTGCCCTTCCGTGTTTAGTATTCGTGTGCATGCAAGATGGCCCTTTGCAACTGCTAAGTGTGTGAGCATGCCCAGTATGCCATTGTGTAGTTGGACACACAGTACATTCCAAACTGCGCCCTTATGTGTTTAGAATCCATGTGCATGCAAGATGGCCCTTTGCAACTGCTGTGTGAGCATGCCCAGTATGCCATTGTGTAGTTGGACACACAGTACATTCCAAACTGTGCCCTTACATGTTTAGAATCCGTGTGCATGCAAGATGGCCCTTTGCAACTGCTAAGTGTGTGAGCATGTCCAGTACACCGTTGTGTAGATGGACACACAGTACATTCCAAATGGACGTGTGATACTAAGCGTGTGGGCATGGCCAGTGACACCTTGTGTCAGTGATGTGCCTCTGTGTATGGCCATTGACATCCTGTATAGCGATGGTGGACATCCAGGCAACAGATGTCCATTTTCAACGTCACGATGGATGCCTACATTGAACATAGTGGTTGACTGTCCTGCAGGGTGTACTGTCTGTGGCACATCCCATATCTATGTAGTGTTGTTGTAGTGCTCCGTAAATATTTAGTTGCCCCGATCACATCACTGTCGTGTGTTTGTCTATGTCTACCTTGGGACAGTAATATGCTTTCAGACTGCTCACTCTCTATACATTCCCTATCGGCATCCTTGCCTTTGCGGATGATGTCACCCACCTAGAAGTATGCCTCTGGGAGTGCTGTGTTCAGTAATCTCGGTAGCACGTTCTGTAAATGCATAATGCTGTAGTGTGATAAGGTAGTTAGGTGTATGTTCGACTCTCAGCCCTGCCAAATGTGTGCGTGTGTGTGCATGTGTGTGTGTTTCCAGCTGCCTGGGGACACAGTAATGCTTTTAGACACCTCACACCACATACATTCCCTATCAGCGTCTTTGCCTTTGTGGATGATGTCACCCACCTAGAAGTATGCCTCTGGGAGTGCTGTGTTCAGTAATCTCAGTAGCGCGTTCTGTAAATGCATAATGCTGTAGTGTGATAAGGTGTAAGTTCGACTCCCAGCCCTGCCAAGTGTGTGCCTCTGTGTGTGTGTGTGTGTGTGTGTTTCCAGCTGCCTGGGGACACAGTAATGCTTTTAGATGCCTCACACCACATACATTCCCTATCGGCATCTTTGTCTTTGTGGATGATGTCACCCACCTAGAAGTATGCCTCTGGGAGTACTGTGTTCAGTAATCTCGGTAGCGCATTCTGTAAGTGCGTATTGCTGTAGTGTGGTAAGGTAGTTAGGTGTATGTTCGACTCCCAGCCCTGCCAAGTGTGTGTCTCTGTGTGTGTGTGTGTGTGGTTCCAGCTGCCTGGGGACACGGTAATGCTTTTAGACACCTCACACCACATACATTCCCTATCAGTGTCTTTGCCTTTGAGGATGGTGTCACCCACCTAGAAGTATGACTCAGGGAGCACTGTGTTCAGTAATCTTGGTAGCGTTCTGTAAATGCATAATGCTGTAGTGTGATAAGGTAGTTAGGTCTGTGTTCTAATCCCAATCCTGCCACGTGTGTGTGTGAGTTTCCCGCTGCATGACAACAGTACATTGCTTTTACACTATTCACTCTCCATAGAATCCGTACGGCGTCTTTGCCTTTGATGCTGATGCCAGCAATCTAGACGTATGCCTCTGTGAATGCTGTGATCTAGTAATCACTGTAGCATGTTCTGTAAATGCATAATGCTGTAGTGTGATAAGGTAGTTAGGTCTGTTTTCGGATCCCAACCCTGCCAAGTGTGTGTGTGATTTTATATATATATATATATATATATATATATATATATATATATAATGTAGATATATATAGATATGTATGTGGATATTAGCACTATTGAATGTGCTGCATTATCTGTACGTGATCACCTTTGATGTATGTAAATTTGCTATGGCTCTGTGATAGTGCACATACTGTGTGCTGTAGTGATCCTGGGTTATAGTTGTGTAGTGACCAGTTATTTTGTTGCTGGGTATTACAAGGGACATTGAAAACAATGATAGTAGAGCACCTTTAAACGGTCATGTGCACATCTCAGCAACAGTGAGCAGTGATTATTACTTTGGAGGATGAGTATGGCTCATATAACTATGTATTAACTGACAATACTATGCAAATCAGGTTAACATTACTGACTCCCGTTTATCCACAGGTTATGATACAGATCCCAGGAATGTATGTGTATACATTGACAGGTGCAGGAATGGAATATTGTTGAATTCATGGAGGGGTGTCCATGGCCAGTAATGGCGATCTGTACAGCCTGGCAGGTATGGTCTGTGACTGTCCCACAACCTCCTGTATATGGCTGTCACATGCTGAAATTGTGTACATGCAGACACACACACATAAAACAAATAGCTAGGGCTAACACATACACACACACATTGCATCAACATTGGGCCATGCGAACACTGTTGTCCCTCACACACACACACACTTACATGTTGATTGGATGGCTCAATGACAGGCTCTGGAAAAGAAACACCATACCCTGTGCATATGATGACACCTGTGCCACCACCTGTAATGTGTAACATTGATGCAGGAACAGACTAACATGGTGCTGATGCACAGGGTGGCTTTGTAGCATTGTATTAATGTTAAAATGTCGTTAACACAAAGTGTGATATCCTTCTAGGTGTATGTAAGCAGGCATGATGCATTGCAGCTATGACCATCAATGTAGTATAGTTTACAGCACTGTTAATTCTGAAGATTTATTATCCATCCATGTGCCATTTGACTGATGTGTGTAGTATTGGCAGCATGTGTTTCAGAGTGTGCAGTACGTGTGTGATGTGTGTAATACAGATTTATACATGCTTGCAAATGTGTACACTGGCTTACATGACATTACACGGGCTTCAACATTCTTACACTAGCTTACTCATTCTTCAACGCACGCACACGGGCTGACACGCACGCGCACATGCTTACTCGGGCTTACAGGCACGCACAGGCACGAACACACTGTAAGCAGGTTTGCAAGAAACTTCAGTGATATCCATGGCGTACACCATCAGTTTCCTGACTTTACATAGGATAAATCATAACACACCTCTTCCACTGATGAGTAACTGACAGCAAACATGTGACACACTGCTCCGATAAGATTACAGTGTTTTATGCATACACACTCATGATGTCACCTATCTTCTACTCTGATAGTCCCCATAACCTACTCTTACACTGTAGTGGCTTGGCCCATATGGCATGACAAATTGTGATTCACTATCCTCAGCCTCAATTGCATCAGATTGTCTACTAATGCTTGGTTACATCTCTGACAGAGCTCTTCCACACATAGCAACCAGTACTCAGTAGCCATGTTGTCTTCAGCTTGCCATTCACCTGCATGGTAAACTAACTTTTAACTAAAATTACAATTTGTATGTATATTTCAAATATTTTTCTTGTTTTGACAGCGCAGCGCGTTTTCGTGCCGCTGCGCTACACTTAAACACCAGAGATCTGGCGAGGACAAATAGAGTTTTATTAATTTCCAATGGAAAAAAATGCCACTGGCCTTATATTTGGCCATTGGCATGATTCTTCAACTAAATTCTTCCTTTATTTGCAGCTGACATTGTTCCGTTTAGCTACTTTGCAGAACGTAACTTGGTTAACATCCGGGTACATTTCTGCACATAACTCTACTCTTGCACGGACAGCTTACTGTTTCATGTATCGCAAATTTACATCATTTGCATAGCTTTCACCTACAAATGGGGTAATTTTCATATCCTAACATTGTCCGTGCAACATTCGTTTTAGGGGCTGTTTTACACGCCCCTACAGGATATTGCTGAATAGCTCGGCAGACATCTTGCCTTGCTCTACTCTTACTCTACTCGTACACACTGGCCAAGGCTCCATGAATCCTGGCCTAAGCTTTGCTGTGTGCTAATATGTCTATTTGTGGAGTATGCATGGCTGTAGGTATGTTTTGTCCTGCTACTTCTGACATTTCTACAGAGCAGCACCCACTTTCATCATTTGTAAAGGTGACAGCCCTATAGGTACTATATATATATAACTGTGCCATTTGACAAGTCAACACATACCTGCGGTCAATACTAAACTGACTACTTCAGCGCTTTTCATACCTTCAGATTTTTCTTGTAATAGTATAGTCGATAATACTGTTTCCTATAACATGTATCTGTTTCTGATACAAGATATATCATTTTATTACACCACTACACACAAGAAGAAATCACAGGCCGGATGCCATTACATTCCTTTTGCAGGACACACCCGCCCAGAGTGTTGTATTCCTCAAAAAAGCCAACAGGTGCTAATTAAAACATATTATGCTATCATCTACCTTATGTGTTCGCCAGTATTTGCGCTTTCCGTCAGTGGCACAACTCACATGTGAGTGTGGGAGACTGAACACTGTATCGGGGATACTGCATAACACCCTGAGGGACACATTTATTTTGTTTCTATTAACTTTCCACATTGACTATCACAGGGCATAAGTATTCATTCACATTTATCGAGGTACATGCTTTTGACTTATACATGTTTTGTCATTTGTCATCACATCTTTCTTCACACCTGTCCACCTAATATCACTAGTTCTGTACATTTATTTAGGACAGGGTTACCTTCATACCTCTCAACTGTACACATTTTGGGTAAATGTTCCAAACTTAGACTTATAATTTTGTTCCTTTTTTCATAATATTGTGCCTTTCTGGTAAATTAGTGGCAAGTCATTAAGGACTGTGAGGTTAGTTAATAATGACAGACATTAGTATTTTATAATAAATAACCCTCAAAACATTCATACTAATGAATTATCCATTATTCTATCAACGTTCTAACTTTGTAAGAGAAATATTTAAAATAGTCCCTATTTGTACTTATTTTAATATGCCTTTGTCCAGATGTCTTATTCTAAAAGGTTGAGAGGTATGGTTACCATCTTATTCGTAGACATGTACGTCCATGATAAACGCTTACATGACACTGATATAAGTCCCTACATCTTCCCTCAACGGTTTACACAATATCCAATAGATGGGTTCTTCATTTTTGGAAGATATAGGCATGTGCTATACCCACATAGGAATATTAATCACTCCCATGGAGCGGACCTAATAAATCTGTGCCAACCAACACCTAGGCACCTAGGCCCATTATTGCATACCCATGATTCCCATACCTGACACCCCTCCACAGTAGTCATAAGACATATTTAATGTGAGCGATAATAAAGTATGAAGACACTTCTAAGCACTATCAACTCTCTGCGTATCAGGACATATGTCATACATTCTGTCAACCCACGTGTTATTACCCTTGCACAAGCTACTGTTGCATGTAAAGCTATATTGTAGATGCGGATGTCACTTTCTTTGCTTCAATAATTACAGGACAGTGCCTGTAGTGTATCAGTTTTTGGGGTCCTGTAAAAGACACCTATATCCATGTTTAAAGAGTAGAACTTGCAGATCTGGCACACTGGTATTTTCCGGGCAATGGTTTGGAAAGCAGCAGTGTATTTACCTTTCTTGCATGTCTGTATGTCTATCCATAATAGCTATGATGTAACCTATTTATGTACATGTGTTATATCTACAAGGACATATGTTTATATGTTTGTTATGCATATATCAATTAATGTATTGTGTGTGTGTGTGTGTGTGTGTGTGTGTGTGTGTGTGTGTGTGTGTGTGTGTGTGTATATATATATATATATATATATATATATATATATATATATATATGTCTGTACATTCTTTATTTCATATATTTATTTAGTTTAAGTCTGTGGATATATATCTATAGACAAATATATATATCCATATATAGATATATAAATAAAGTTTAGAAAACAGCATTCATTTGCTATGCTGTGAGCGGATTACACACGAGCAGGCACACTTGCATATCCTTATTGTGGGTTGCATATGTTTACTAAGTCTTTGTGCTTATGTGGGCTTTATTAATTGTGATGGTACCAGTAAAATATCTGTAATACGGTTAATGGACATATGCAAAATGCATGTTCACCTTTACATATTTAAATGTCTTTACAGCACAGACACATTCATTACACTTTAAAATTATATGTGCTGTAGTCGTAGTTGAACCGGGACTGCATTCAAGTTGGCCGGATGCTGTAACCACTATACTATTGGTGTTCTGACTCATTTATATGCATACCCATAGTACATAGCTACATTAACATATGCCTCACAGCTTCACTTATAACACAGGCATCCATTCTCCTGCTGGGAAAAACACGGTACTACATATTACACATTCCCTATTCCCTACTGCTCTGGACCCAAGCTGCATATTTAATCACTCCAAGGATATGCAGAACTCCAAGGCTTATAGTCCTGGCACATACAAGTCTTTGATTGTCAGGGTGTTCATGTGGTGATCTGGGTTTAGGCTTGTACGCCTGATGAACGTAACTGCCCTGACCGAATTCAAGTGTCAGACAAAGCACATGGACAGAATTTGTCCATTTTATAAATATTTACCTGTGTTTACAGACACAGGTGTTTCGGAACCTGTCAGCAGCTTTTGATGTTGGCAATACAAAATATGGGTGGGGGTGGTTACAATACACAATCCATGGTGAGGGGTGTTCCCATTCACATTTGACTATTTTTGGTATGGATTCACACAAGGATTATTATTTTGGACATGAATTAACTACAAGTATGCATTAGTACAGTAAACAAATGTGAAGGTTTGTTACTGTAGATATGTACGGACCTCTGTAATACACTGTTGTTTTCTGGCAAATCAGTAGCTAATCATTAAAGACTGAAGTCAGAACATAATGAAAGACAGTTGAGTTTCAGACTTCATACTCTTCAGGAAATTAATGCCAATGTGCAAACTGTTATTCTATCAATTTTCTAAATTTCTAAGAGCAATCTTTACAAATTGTCCCTACTTTTGGGCCTTTGTCCCACTTTTATTCATGGCTTTGTCCAGATATCTTGCTCCCAGAGGTTAACAGGTATGGTCGGTTACACCTACACACACATTACTTGTCCCTCACACAGTAGATCAGGGTTATCCTGTTTACATCAGTGCCTTCATCACCCTTATACCATTTGCCACTATGTGAATGTGTGCAATATATTATCCTGCTTATTCGTGTTGGGACACGTGCGTCACGGGCAGGTGTTTGACCCTGGGTAGTAGGTTATGCAAGACCACTTAGGGCTGGACAGTGTCATGCACCTCTAATGCACATTCCAGCTTCTGTTCAGATATCTACAGGACTGGACTTTGTGTCCTCCGTTCTAATGTTTACACAGGTTACGTATCCAATGAGGGATATACAAACATTGGACCGATCCACAACAAGCGAAATAACGAACATCTTTTTGGAGTTACGAAAATTTGCTGAGGGCTTTACATGCAAGGGATACATAGTGTGCAATCCTGCAACCACCTAGGGTGACACTACCTACTACATATGCATAGTGGTCACTATGTGCAGCTGTGGCTGCACCAAACCAGTAGGCCAAGTACGGCTGGATTTGGTGGATGTTCAGGTACGGGAGCGGGTTGTGTGATGTGGAGGGATGCTGAGTAGTCCATTATGCATCCAGGTGTGTCGCATTTGTTATGGCCAGTTCCATCAGGACCAATCTGTGGGTATGTGCCGGTGACATATCTATACATTTGTATCGCACATTTCAATATTCATATGTTTGTGGGATTGTGTTCTACAGTATGGCCTGTCTGCTTGTATTGCAGCTGTTCATACATGTGTTTGCGTTTCTTTCAGCTTCACCTGCTGCTCCCTCATACACCTCCGGTTCACCTATTCTGCATACGACACAGTATTGCCTTGGAGGATTGTACCATTACCCATCCACCCCACACACACAGATTCCTCACACCCCATACATCACTGCTTTGGTTGTTGGCCCATGACACGGCCAGAGTAACACATTGAATACCCTACATGTGTCAGGTACCTGTATGGTTGTGTGGACTACCCTGCCATGTTTGCTTTCCACATGCTATACCTCACGCACATAGGTACACGCCCATACTTAACTTTCATTACATGGTTGGTATACCCGGGTACTACCCGTTCGACTGTGACACATCCAGACAAGTTCGGCTTGTACCGCTTACTTCCGGATTTTGGCAGCCTGTTGTACTCATTGGTTGGATGCCACATTTTCCTATGTCCAGGATGGGATATCTTCTGTACACATATCTGACTGTAGTGGGCAACACCTCCCCACAGTCGACGGTAGGGTTGCCACCTTTTCAATTGGCCAAGGTGAGACATTTTTGGTACAAACATCACATTTTACAGGCCGACACATACCCACGGTCAGTACAGGATAGAACTTAAAATTCTTGGCTATATAAAAGCTTATTCTTGTAGCATTTTAGTTGCTTATTCTGTTTCTTATAACATTTATGTAATTTAGATACAGAAAAACTGTTTAATGCAACTATTACATAACGTATAGGGAATAATTTTGTCCTATAATCTCAGGACATTTGCCATTTTTACAAGTTTTTGTCAAGACACAACTGCCCAAAGAGGGACTGTCGCTCGCAAAGTGGGACAGGTGGTAATCCTAGTCAACGGTACGGATAATACTGTTGCTTTCAGCCTACATATGTCCTTATTGTTGTAGCTGTTTATATGCTCCTTCTGTTTCATTTACATGTTTATTCTATTTCCTATCACATTTGGTATGTGACATACAGACATACCTTTTGTATGTGACTATTACATGCCTTGTGGGATATGATTCGGACATACGGTCACTAGATATCTACATTTCTTGTGTATTTTGTTATGGACACATCTGCCCAGCTGTGTACCCTCCCTCACATTATGGGTCAGCTGGTGACCCTCACCATTGGGCTGGACGTACCTACTGGCAGATCGCTAACATATGATGCGTTTCACTTCCACTTGGTATGGCTATCTACACTGTGTTGGACTACGGCCACACGGTCTTCCATGTCATTTGTTCGCGGGATAGGGACCCATTATTCCCTACCGTGCATTTGTGTTTGCTTCTTCACTTTGTGTTCACAGGTACTTTCTTGCATGATTTGCATATGTTTCAGTATCCATGGACACTGACAGATGTGATTACTATCTTGCAACATGTTATATGCAAGCATTTTAGGTTGCACGTCAAAGGCTGCCATTTCCACACCTCAGTGCGGCACTTTGACATGCCCTATGCACTCATGCTCCTTTCCTGTGCACATGGCTGTGTCGGCAGCACACCTTCATTAATATGCATTTGGCGCTACTCCGCCATCTTCACGCCGCACTGTCAGCACAAGCCTACCGCCGTCTTTGCGCCGAGCTTCATGAATCCGGGGGTTAGTTTTTAACCTGGAGAGTTGTGCCTTCCTTGGATGTTTGGTTTTGTGATTTGCCTTAAGGACTTTTCAGATGAAACACTGGTATGTGAGCTATTATGTGTACTGTGTTCTGCAGGGGAAGTATTAGCTGTAGCATGCTTGTGTTTGTATTTGGGAAGCCTCTGGTGTTTAGGTGTGTTTCTGGTGAAGACCTCCACATATGTAGGTATGTGTGATGTGGGTTTGGGTGGAGTAGAAGGTTAGGTGTGCATGCTGATAGCCTGCTCATTGTCATATGTACTGAGTGGTGTGTGAGAGACCACAGATTCAAGGTTCTTAATATAGTTGCATCTCTCACATGTTGAGTTTGTGTGGTCTAGGAGAAGAAGCTTGTCAGTGAACATTAGGCAGTTACTACACTGTCTCAGGAAGACCATGTCAACCAATCTGACTGGGGAAACTATAAGAAATTATTCATCCACAGTATTAGGTAAATTTATATGGCCAGGAAAAGAGGTCACACTTAGGAATGGCTAGGGGGTGAGAGGTGTGTTGGTACCTCTGAGGCTAGGCTTAGTGTTCTACCTGACAGTAGTGCTGAGCTGTGAAAACCTCTGGAGGACCACAAGCAAAGTGCTAAGGGAAAATTTAACAAGCAAAACTTTTGCTACTATAACCACCAATGGTAACTACTGATACACAGCCATGCACGATGGTGCATTACATGTAAGAAAGCCCATGCCCAGGACTTATATAAAACAAGAAATAACTCTTTTAACTCAAACTAGCAAATAAAGATGCATTCTCCGAGTTCTATTCCAAACACCCTCGATTAGATGGGACCCAGACAGCACTCTCCTCCCACAACAATGCAGAAAGGCCTTCTTCAAAAAAGATGGCTTGAATTTGATGCTCAGAGGTTTCAACCACACCCAGAAACAGCAAGCATGGAACCGGGCTATACTACAGCTGAACTAGTACAGTATGCAGTAACGTGGCCAAAAGCAGTTCTGACAATTCAAACAGACAGTAGAATGCAAATACAAATTAAGAGTGCAATATAAGAGGATTGTGAGTCACTGTGGGATATATCTGTCTCCCCAGCATGTTCTGTTTATGTCACAGGCTAGGTTGTGATCCCTGGTGGAAGTTAATCTTGTCCCATTTTATTTGCAGATATCCATTTCCAGTAGGGCAGGATCTGAGACCTCTCTGTATGTCAGGCATAGATCGCCTATCAGCTGCTCACAGGATGCTGAGTACAGTGACGGCTCTTTTAGTCATTCCATATATATGATGTTTGCAGGACCTGCATTTTCCCAGGCACAAATTCCCAGACACAAACCTCTATTTTTTTTTCTCCAATTGCTGCCATTGTCTGGTGAGGTACAGAAAGAAGGGAGCTTTGTCCTTAATTACTGGTCTGATATGGATGGAGTTCAACAGAGCTATGACCTCCCTAGTCTTAGATGTGGTGTAGAGCTACCCAAGGCCTTTGACTCTATCCCCCATTCATGTCTCATAGTGAAGATCTCCTATCTGTGAATTAGTCCATACTGTGCTAGATGGATAGCCAACTGGCTCGACGACAGAACGCACAGTCTCAAAGTTGGGGACTGCACCTCCACCACTAGCCACACTCGCCAGTGGAATACCACAACAATCTGTGCTGGGCCCTCAATTGTTATGGAAATACTTTCCTGAAGCACTAGCAACAGTAGAAAGTTTGCAGATGACTGTTAACTGGACACACTCATATAGAATCCCATATATATAGACACACACACAATCTGCATTGTGCACATCATACATATGGGTATCACATCCAAGACCAGGGTAGTTATACCTCTGCTGTACACTACCTTTATCACACCAATAATGGAGTACAATGCTTACATCTTTCTGTACATCACCAGACACCTACAGCAATTGGACAGAATATGGGGTTGTGCCTGGGAGACCCCCCAGGCTTCCAGGCATGACATACATGGAAGGACTGACATACCTGTCACTTTACTCTGTATCATGCAGGCTGCTGAGAGGTGACCTATGGTTGCCTTGCAGAGTAGTCTCAGACCCTGCTCTTTTGGAAATGATGGATATCTGCAACTCAAATGGGGCAACAGTAATTTGCCCCAGGGTTCTCAACCTAGCCTGTGACATAAACAAAACATACTGGGGAGACAGATATATCCCACAACGATACACACTCCTCTGTAATAGACTCCCACTGCATGTGAAGCAGTGCTTCTCAATGACCCTGTTCAAGCACAACCTTGACAATTGGCTGGGTGACTTGCTAAAGTTCCACAAGATGATACTGCTATTATTATGCACTACGGTGAGGAAAAGGGTAGATTTCCTGATCCTGACTGTACCGCGATCTCCGTTTAGAATATATACCTGATTTGATGTTCTATGTTCTGATCTTCTGCAGTCTAGGTCTTGTAGCTTTTCAAGTTTATCATCCTGGCATTTTAAATTTCAGTTATGTGTTCATTCGCTCTACTAAAGTTGATATATATACATATAATATATATATATATATATATATATATATATATATATATATATATATATATATATATATATGTCTCTCTACACAATGAAAATTCACTGCTTTGAAAGACAACTGATCAAACACGACTGGCAGATCAGAAGCCTATCAAAAATCAAACAAAAAAAAAAGAAAAAAATGTTTGCAGAGGGCCAAGCTTCCTGCACACTCCACTAATTATATTCCAACTGCAAGATAGCACTACAGAGGGGAAGGGGGAAATTCCATGATCTCCACTGTACCATGATGTCACACAGAAAAAAGCCTCCACTGTACCATGATGTCACAAAGAAAAAAGCTGGTACGTTCTATCAGCAGCTTTTCAATTAGCTGTAATGTTTTTTTCTCCATTTGGCAATTGGCACATTTGACTAAATGTCAGTAACCCATATAAATATATATATAAACATAAGCTAGCATATATCTGGTAGGTAAAGAATTTGCCTTTCAGAAATTTATTGCCAGAATAGTTTTATGTTGTGCAGTAGATCATCATATGGCTCTAAAATTACTCTTTTTTTTCAAGCTAAGAAGTGATGGTCAATGTTTATTGAATTAGTAGTTATTTTTGTTAATTGTTTTGATGAATAAAGTGTAGTAGCTATGCATACATTGGTTGCCAGATTTGACAGGAGTTGCGATAAGTATGCCATCATAATTTTTGGATAATGTGAGTATTCAGTTTAGAATGCTCTGGAACTTCCTTCCCACCTCACAAATCGACAAACAAACAGCAAAATGATGACATGGTTTTGTAGATATGAAGAAGCACATTGTAAACACATAGCTAACAGTGGTACAGCTGTAGGTTTTAATGAAAAATAACTCAGAGGTGAAACTTAAAGAAATGATCGCACGACAGTAAGGTAGGCAAACATTCATATCAGAAAGTTGTTCTACTATGCTTTAGCTTATAAGTAAATCTACAGGTGCAAAAGAAAATCTGAGCAATTTTCAGAATGGTTTATTATTTACTCCAGTGTTATGGTCTGGATGAAAAGCAAATACTGAATCCTGTTTCAGAAGAAAGCAAGGTGTGTTAGATGAAAAAGAAAATGTTCTAAATAAACTTCGCCATGAGGAATGGAGTTTTTATAGTATGAAATGGCAGTTTAATCCAAAGGGTTAAGGCTATCTTTAGACAATGGGCCAAGATCTGAGTCCCTCAATCTCCATTTGCATAGATTATGGCCCTGAGCAAATCTCTTAAGCACAAATGTTCCTAGGTCACCCTTGGTGTGCCTAATAGAAATACTCTGCATGCTGTAGTTATTGTAGAATACTTTCCTGAGGTGTTTCACAGTCACACTTATACTGCCCTCCCCCCAGGGTTCAGAACAATCAGTTCCATACCTCTCAACCTGGAAGCATCAAACATCTGGATAAAGACCTATGAAAAGTAGGTACAGCTGGCCAAAAATCTGTATGCTGATTAACATAAAATGTGCATACATAATTATGTAACCCCACCCACTCCAATGGGATTGTGGGATAACAACATGAAGACTGAAGTCAGTAAATAATAATAAATAATGGCATACATTTGAATTTCAGACTTTATATCCCTCATACAAGACATACTAATAAAAACCTGTTATTCTAGCAACTTTCTAAGCAAATAAGAGTAATACTTAAAAATTGTCTCTATTTTCCAACCTTCCTAACCAATTATTTTTGGCTTTGTTCAGAATTATTCAGCAAAGAAGGTGATAGGTATGCCCCTAAGCTAGGAATATATCACAAATTGTGATAAGCTAATCATTTCAGAGAATAATATAATAGTGAGAGCAATGATAACACATGACTATAGCTAGTAAAGTCTAGTATCAAGGCTGATGTCATGCATACTCTTTGTACTCAAATGTGTACACTTTCTTTTTTTTTTCAAAATACCTCTCAGAATCATTATGGCTTCCAGCCTGGAAGCCATAATGATTCTGAGAGTAACATCCTAATCCACCACCAACAACTCATTTCTTTCATTAAATCCACTACATTAGTTAGATAAGCAAAGAAAATAAAAAAAAAAATAGGGACCATATTTCAATTCTCGGTCATTATAATATATGTGGCCACTCCAGTAATAAATTACTATTAGATATAACTAAAGTCAATAATTCTGCTGCCACTGATGAATCCCTAAAATCTGGAACACAGTGCCTATCAATATCTGTGTGCTCCATATAAATACAGTGGACTGAAGTATAAATTACCTGACTTAAGCAAGTTCTACCCAAGTTACCCACCAGTCTATCAATAGACTGGCAATGTATGTGCTTTCACATCATACCAACTCATTGTAACAACGTATTCTTCATTTAATTTTTATATATTGTAATAGGAAATCTGATACCTTTATATGTACAAAGAAAATACCAATACTTAATATTACATTGCAATAACACTATAACATAACAATTATCGCAAATTACGTCAGTTAAAGCAGATCTTGTTAATCACCTTGTGACTTACAGTTCTGCAGAACCGAAGAATGCTGTGTTGATTTTCCCTAGGCAATCTAAACAATTCAGGGACAGTCATATGTAAAGCAGTGAGGATGGGAAGGAGGTGTGCATGATGACACCCTGCTAAGTGTGTGTGACTGCTTCAGTAAACATGTTGTGGGACGCGTCTGAATGTAAACACTTGATTTAACCCAAAAACAGTCTTAGCAATTTGGAGCATTCGCAGTTTAGATTATATCAAAATATGTCAATAAGTCAAGAAACTGCGCATACAGCAGTAAACAGTTTCAGTAGCATAAGACATGCATGTTTGAAAATTTTCTATGACAAATGTATGAATAACAACAATGTAAACACAAAACAGTATTGTAATAAGCTATACAAACCACACATACTATGTACAGTACGCTACCAAACAAAAGAAATAAGCTTGAAATTATGAGGTTGGCGTAACAACGTGAATGAGAAGAGGTGTTAGGGCATTAATGTATCTTAGGTCTGTAAAACAAATACATTTCTAAAACTGCTTGAAGAAATCTGATTTCTGAATTCTTTTAAATGGTTCATTTTCCCAATTTATAGATATGTTATTCCAGTATGCTGGTTCAGTTTCAAAGAAGGCCTTTTTCAGTGGATACTAATGTAAAAGATGGTCTGTATAGCAATGTGCTCTCTTTGAGTATGTAACGAATATGTTTTTCTAACTAAGAGGAACAGTACTCATCATTGAGAAGTTTACATGTTAAACATGTTCAGGGATTAATGAAGAACGGCATAATTTGCCCGTCGCTGATCTCCCTCAAAGGATTTTTTAGTCATGCAATAAATAAGATGAAGGTCAAATACATTTCAAGAAGCTACCCTATTACTGTGTGTTGAGAAATACTCCAATGTTTATAACATATTAACTTCTGTATTTCTTGTGGTCTGTAAAATGGTTATCACAACAAGCTAGCATTGTACTTCTACTACTCTGGCATATACCGCAATGACAAATATCCATGTAACATAAATAAGGAGTGCTGCATCCCCACCATTGTCTGCCTGTCTATGTGACGTAAATGAGGAGTACTGCATCCTAACCATTGTCTGCTTCTCTATGTGACATAAATAAGGAGTGCTGCATCCCCACCATTGTCTGCCTGTCTATATGACGTAAATGAGGAGTGCTGCATCCTAACCATTGCCTGCCTATGTGACGTTAATGATGAGTGCTGCATCCCCACCATTGTCTGCCTGTCTATATGACGTAAATGAGGAGTGCTGCATCCTAACCATTGCCTGCCTATGTGACGTAAATGAGGAGTGCTGCATCCTAACCATTGTCTGCCTCTCTATGTGACGTAAATAAGGAGTGCTGCATCCCCACCATTGTCTGCCTGTCTATGTGACGTAAATGAGGAGTGCTGCATCCTAACCATTGCCTGCCTATGTGACGTTAATGATGAGTGCTGCATCCCAGCCATTGTCTGCCATGTGTTTCTTTAAGTCAGCAAACATGGATTACTACACAAAAGAAATATTACACTTTGCCTCCTGGTGGCTAGACACACTGAATACATTAACTCTATACATTAAGAATCAAATAAAAGCAGAATAGCAAATCTTAATAGCAGATTTCTGTCAACTAAAGATGAAGATGATGTAATGCAGTAGGAAATAAGGCTGATTTTTACATTACATGACAGAGAACTATAAAATATGTATGAAGAGAAGACGACAATATCTTTATCTGCAAAAGGAGCTGAAACAGACAGTAAGACTGCCTGTTGATCCCCCTGTTTTCTTTTTGTCCTCACCCCGTCTGAAAATAACTGTATACTGGTCTACATTGTTCTGTGCTATGGCAGCCTCCACCAATATGCTTCATTTCTACTCTTTCTTATCTGCTATGGAATTACGTACAAAAACCTCAGATATTTAAAAAATGGCACTGCCATAAAATGTTGTGCTTTATGAGACAGTGGTGTAAAAGTATCCATATCCAAGAAACTTTTTAAGCACTCATTTGCCTGTACAAATAAGCGTATGTTTTATGACTTGGAAAGTCTGTTTGGATGATTTATTTTTATAATTCCACAGTAAAAATGAGCTGATTATTTTTATCCTGTAAACTCATCATCAAGCATTGCGGAGCTTGCAAACACTGGGCTTCTAGCTTAACAGAAGAATTTTGTTGGGGTTCTGATCACAGTAACAAGATTCTCTTTTTTGTATTTGGATGACATATACAGATACATTTAACATTTTTTGTGAGTACAGCATATCATCGAACGCATAACAAAAATCACATAAAACAACCACTCCAGTCCACACTACATCGCTTATTTTTATCAGAAGCTGCAATTTCTAAATCACAGACCAAATAATTCCTAATATTTAACATGGTAAGAGAAGCAAAGGCTCTTTTTGGCACAGACTGCAGCAAAAATCCAATGTCTTGGATGATGCTAAAATTATGTCAGCTGACTCACTACTGTAAAAAAAAAAAAAATTGGGAATTGAAGGGGCTACTCAGAAATTCATGGCACCCGATTATTTTGACCTCAAAATCAGTAAATACATCAAGGAATTCATTACAGTTGAGAGATATGAATTCAGTTCCATATCACAGTGGAATGAATGCCCAACCATGACCAGTCAGCTCTTATTCATTAGTGGTCTGAGTTCTAGACAAGTAGACAGTAGGGTGGGTACACATCTTTGTTATGACTCCAGTAGAGACTTGAGCTATGATGAAGACATGGCCTTGTAATGCAGAAGGGAGAGAGTAGAAGTGGTACATAAATGACGGTGGTATTCTTACAATTCCCTTTGGATTTCTGCCCCTGATACATCACCCAACACAAAACAATTAAACTCTTAAAATCAATGGAGTCCAACAAGAAGAATAATATAGGTGAAAAGTAAAATGCACAAACAAAATCACATGTAATACCTTATAAATATCAGACACTAACCATATAATTCAAATATACATGTGTTAACAGTAATATACTTCTAATTGTCCTAACCAAATACATAAGGGACAAAATAGACAAGCCATATTCATATAAATAATGTACAACATGTAGGTTATCACATAGTATGTTCTTTAAAGCAAACACTACAAACCCCAATATAAATACCTATACCTGTACTTGTAAAATTGGTTTGATGGAGATGTGGTCATTTAAACTGGGTAAGTTAAAGGCATCAATTAATAGTTGCCACTTAACCTCCCTATGACCCAATATTGCCTTATAATTACCCCCTCGGCTCCTAACCTAACTTGTTCTAATATGGCAAACTAAAAAAAATGGCTGTCCCCACTTTCCATGTCTATATAGGCCATTGCTACTATCCTTCCTTCTTATATAATATAAATGGTCATAAATTATTTTTTTAAGAGACCTCTCAGTTTTCCCTATATAGTAACTGGGACATACCATGCACTTTGCCATATATATATATATATATATATATATATATATATATATATATATATATTACAAACTTAGAGTTACAATTCCTTTGCCTAAATGTGATTTTAGTTCTATTAACATTCTCTAATGTAACACCAACTTCTTCTAAAATAGCATGGCATTGTCTACAATTACCACATCTCCTTGTCAGTTTAGTCTGTTCATATACTCCCCTGCTAATATTACCCTGCTCCATATTTCTCTTGATATTACAGCCCATTTTATAGACAAATGAAAGTGATTCACCTACTATTTTCTTAATTTCATTATCTGCCATAAGAATGTTCCAATTGCTAGTTAATATCTGCTTTACTTGATTCACAAAGGGGCTATATTCCAGTATACATGCTCTTTGATCATTTATGTCAGTATTATTATTAGGACATATAGATGTATTCTTAACCAATTCTTTCCCTAAAATTGGTGGGTATTTTGTTACCCCATTCATTCATAACATACTTCTTTACATCATCCAACATATACTGCAGATATCCCCTTTCTCTGAATAATGAACCAATATATTCAATTTCATCTACCATGTCTACATATAAATATGTCATTCTGGCTGCCCTTATACACTGGCCTTTAAAGATGTTTCTCATTGGTTTCCTCGGATGGTTGCTAGAATACTCAAGATAGCTGTTGGAAAATGTGTTCTTCTTGTGTATACGAGACCTAAATCCGCTAGATTCATTTGATATAAATATATCAAGGTAAACTATACCCTCTGTATTGCATGCATAGGTAAATTTTAAATAGGTACTGGTGCCATTTAAGTAATCCATAAACTGGTTTATGCTTTCCTGGGAGCCATCCCATAGGATAAAAATATCATCCAGGAATCTGGAATAGTGTCAAATGTACTTGTAATATTCACTTTTGAAGATGAATGTGTGTACATTGTACATTATTTATTTGAATATGGCTTGTCTATTTGTCCCTTATGTATTTGGTTAGGACAATTAGAAGTATATTACTGTTAATACATGTATATTTCAATTGTATGGTCAGTGTCTGATTTTTATAAGGTATTACGTGTGATTTTATTTGTTTTTTATTTTGCTATTGTATTGTTTACATGAAATATGGTGGGTTCACTTTAAATGGAGCATGATTTTACAATCATTGTTTTTGGAGACAAAATGAAGAGTATTTAAATGATCAATTAAATATAATATGTATTCTGATGAAGTCTACGTTCTAGTGGATGAAAGCGCTAAATCATTGTGAACTGTTGTGCAATAAAAGTGTGGATTTTACTTTTCGCCTACATGATCTTCTTGTTGGACTCCATTGATTTTAAGTGTTTAATTGTTTCATTTTCTTCAATTTGTTGACTAAACGGTTATTTGCTTTATACATCACCCAACATGCCAAGGGGATACACAGTCAAAAGTTACTAAATCCTTATGCAGTAGACATGATGCTGTGTCGACTTTGCCCATCTATTGCACTTTTCCTTCCCATCACATCTAATCAATACCTTAGTCCTCCAAAACAGATATACTGCTCATCTTGTAGTTATGCAACTATTATTCAGTTCTAATTACTAATTCAGGCTCAGAATCTACAACAACTTAAATAATGGCTTGGAATTTGAGCTATCCTCATTAAAGGCACCATTTTGCACACCAGTATTTAAACTACTAATAAAGCCTACTGAAAAATGAGAGTATCTAACGTGACAGGAAATCACAGCATGGAAAATAAAATAATCTCTGAGTTCTGCAATTTTCTTTCCACCTGCCTACAGATGATTTTATGTGGTTAGTGAGATGAAAATAAAAATAAAACCAAATTAAAAGACGCAACTGTTGATGTAGTTGCAAGGACATGTCTTTTCTTTTCTCCTTGATAACTAAGGCTCTGAAGAAGCCAGGGCAAAACAAATACATAAATAAAATAATCTGAAGCAATTAATTGCAGCAGCAATTACAAGGGCCTGCCTTTTCATTCATGTTACACCCCCTTCCATTATTTCTGTAGTGTAATCATTATTAATCTTGTTTTTGCCTACCTATAAGCAGAGTCTTGATAGCTGGATGGATAGACACACATTTACACTAGGGTTATCATATATGGAACTACTCAGTTTGGGCGGTGAGCTCTATTAGTTGCTTGCAAAGGGAGGCAAGTACTTTTAGCTGTCTAATAAAAATGTGTATATGGCTAGGCAGCCTAGGGTTCCTGTGATGACTTGTCTAGTACTGTTCTGTTTTCCCTCACTAACCAAAGTTCCAAGAAAGCCATTGTTAGTAGTAAAAAATAAATAAATAATATACAGATCTAATGCATGCAACTTCAGAAGTAATTGCAAAGACATGCCCAGGGATTCAATCAACTCCATGTAGAACCATAATTGTACTGATAACCACAGTTAGACATATAACATATGATATTGTGTGTTATTTTTATGTCTAATTATTTTTATATTGTTAAATCTTATATAAATTACAGTGAATCAGCATTAATAAAACTTAGAATTTGCTGGAGTAGAACCCTGGCTCATCTGTATTATGCCCATTAACTTACACCTGCTGCCACAGAGAGATCTAGGCCGTAGGTGCATTTTTTACACTCATTACTGTGTATGAGTGCTGACCACCACACAATGCCACTTATCATGTTTGCTCGATGGATGACCACACATTTAACAATGTATTTTTTTTGAAACTGACAATGTCTCTTTATTGTCTGTAGGTGTTGTGGAACTGCAGGTGCTGTGTAAGCATGCTGACCATAAAACAAAATGCCACTCAGCATGTTTGCACAATGGAAGGCAAAAGATTTAACAATGTATCTTTTTGAAACTGAAATTTTCTCCTTATTGTCTGTGGCATTACATCATGTTTACGCACAGAAGACCAACACACAAACGAGACAGGCAAAGCCCAACATGCATTATTATTGTACAATCTGTTTATTAATTTTTTATCGTTAAAAGAAAAATGTGGCACTTGAACTATAGTCTACACCTCCTACATGTGTATGCTTCATCATGTTTACCAGGTGTGCTACACACACAGGTGATACACAGCTCTAATTTATGTTGTCCTTATCATAGAATTAACCACTATTAATTTTAAAATAATTATACATTTCACTGTATTTGCACTAAGCCACATGCCGCGCAAATATTAATATTAAAAAATTACAATATACATTTTAACACACATTACAGATTTTTACACAACTCCGGATTTGAACTATCATACTATTGAACCAACAATACACACTAGGAGTGTCTTATCTCACTTTTCCACAGAAACAACTTTGCAGTAGGAAAGAAAATTATGTGTATGAAAGCAATTCCCATTTCCTCCGCAGTATTAACAAGACATTTACAGTTGTACGCTCTCAGTTGTTTGTATGTGTAGCTTACACATTTAGTGCAATGAGTGATCACACAACCATTTATGACTATATTTGCACAAATGCAACTCTGTCTTTTGTTTGTATTGTGTCCATTCCTCTTTTATCTGTGCCATACTCTCAGACACGCAGTCTATAGTGTATTTTGTATCATTGATAAAACTACATTGCAGTGACAGTGGCAGGCAGGAGAGTTTGGCAGGAGAGTTTGGCTATGAGCGAACAAAAAATGATAAATGTGTGCTGTTTAGTAACATTGAAAAGCTTGCTGAAGTTCCTTCTACACTGTGTAAGTGTATCCTGGATGACTCACTCAATGCAGGTAAGATAGTCTGAATTGCTGCTGTATCTTCCTTCTCCCTCTCACTAATCATTCACATTTGCAGTCCATTAGCAACAAACAGTAAGGTAGTGCCTACACTATAGTTACATCTGCTACACAAAGTCAAAAGTGTGGTATTCAGCAATTCTAATGAATCCAAACCTCATTTGCATCTTCATCATGCTCTAAGGTCTGAATTTACACTATAAAAAAGTAACCTCGTAGGTAGGGAACTTTAAGGTGAGGAGACTTGTGGATATGGAGAAAACAAAAGATTGCTATTCCTTTTGATTTATCTGCAGAAAAGGCTTCTAATTTTGCTAAGGTATGATTGTATTTTTCAAGTATATTATAGATTTTGTAATATTTTGCAAAGCAAATTATTTATATTCAGTAAAAAAATTAGCTTTTATCAGTATGCACTTCTTATAGTTCACTGTTGGCATAGACATTTTTGGCAGGCATTTACATTTCTCACATAGATTGGTTATTCACTTTCATTACAATTGTTATTGTTAAAATTATTTTACAATCTTTTATGTTATTTCAGGGAAATATAATGTACTATGTGAATGACACAGGGTGTTACGCTTCTAAGATGGCCCAGAAACACCTCCAGCAGAGTGATGGGTACAGTGAGAGGTGAACGGCAATCATATAAAATTGACTTCTCTGTTATAAATGTGTACATATTGTGATAATTGTGTTGAAAGCATATATAACAATTGCATTATGTGGTATTCATGGGTTGGTACAAAATTTCATTTGCTTACTGTTTTGGGGGTGGGAGGGGCTATCTACGATTTGTGTGTTGCCACAGCAAAGTGTATTTCAAAAGATTTTCACTTAAAAATGTGTAGTTATCCTGTTATTTTAGTGGGAAACAATACAGTACTAAAGTAGTATTCCTTGTTTTGGACCAACCATTGGTTTGTGTGTGAGTGTGATGTGGTACAACCATATAACATTCAATTTTATAAGTGAAATGGGGGTTTCCATTTGTTTAATGTTGAAAAATATGTGTACATAAGCAGGAATTTAGTTAAGTGATATTTATGTGTTGTATCCTTCTCTGTTTTATGTTACATAGGTTATGGCAACCAAGTGTACAGATCCACATAAACCCTCTTTCAGTGACTCTGAAAATGATGCCATAGTACCGGCATTCAGATGCCATGGCACCTTTCTACTTGAAAGAGGACTTGGGGATAAGAACTTCATAACGCAGATCTGGAACCAGTTAGTGAACGGCATCAATGTACATCAATGTAGTATGGGGTTTCATCAGGACTGATAATCAGGTGCATCATAGGGCCACTGATATGATTTCCTCAGCCTAGAGGACAGCAGCTGCAGTTGCCCATGTACAACTGGCTACTGAGGGGGCTTCTATCAAGGCATCACTGATACTAAATGAAGAGTTCCTGTCAACTGTCAGAGATCTAGAGTGTTCAGTGGAAACTGCACACCAACATGTGATGATGCCAGTGCTGTTGTGTCTGGTACAGCAACTATATGCCAGGATGAGCTTCCAGGTAATCTTACATATGGCAAGTTTTAGATTTGTTTGTACAGTAAAATACATAAAAATTTAAGTAATACTTCCGTAGATTTTTTATTAACTTATTGATAAATTAATAGACTTAATGACAGATTTGTTCATTACAAATGGTCTGTGGGTGGACATGTCGGCCAAGTTTCAGTTAAAACTATTCTTAATGGTCATATAGGCAAAACTGTATATTCACTGTCCCTCTGTGTTATCCAGTTGTGATGTTTAGTTTGTGTTCCTACATTGGTTTTTTTCTTCTAGGACCATCCTCCCTACCAAGGGTGGAGTCAGCTGTACACGGTAAGCCAAAACGTTTTCTTTGATCATTGATGATCATGTGTCAGATATATGCATTTATCTGTATGTGTGAGATGGGTGTAATAAGTGTGTGCATTGCTGCACCATCTGCAGTAGTGGGACCAGTGTTAGTTTGTTATCATATAAATTGTTTAAATATTTTATTGTAGTATTAATTATATTCCTCTGTTTATTAATTATTATAAGATGTGATATTGACAGTGAAAGTTTAGGACTCTTACCACCTGATGTCAGACTATCGGTAGACTCTCATGACAGTGCTAGCCAAACAGAGGCACAGTCAGGGAGTGCAGAGGTTGAATCTGACACTGAGGTTGACATTCAGCCATCCCCTGTATTTCCAGCAGACACAGTCAGTAGGCCTATGCATACCTATTCCATTGAGCCCTCAGATATTGGACAGGTGGAGGGTGAGACACTTGATCAGGGTATTACTGTGGCTTCAAAGCTGGCTGACTCTGTCCATAGCCAAAGTGTGGTGGATGTGCCAAGCAGGCTGGTTATTAGGAGTGCTCTGAAGAGGCATGTTGCCACCCTTCACCTGAACCTAGTTCCACTAGGGTCTCCAAGGACATGCTAAGGGTTGTAGATGTGACAAAGGTTAACATACGAGACTGCCTCTGCCATGTGGCTGATTCAGTGAATCTGGATAATGACACAATGGAATTAGCAGTGTCTGTGATGGAATGTCTGCTGGGAGAGGGACAGCATCCACATGGATGTAGATCAGCATCATCATATGGTGGCAGTACCCTATCATGCTCAGGTAGTGGCACTACTTCCACTGCTCCATCTGTGGTTGAGGTGTCCACACCCAAGTGTCGTAGGCCATGGGGTCATGGTCCTGGGCATACTCGTGAAGAGAGCTCATCCAGCAGACATCAGTCACATTCATGTAGCAGCAGCACATCTGACCATGGGCATGGACATGCCAGTGCAACTCCTGACAGAGTCAGTTCTTATAGTGGGGAGCAACAACGATGAACTGTTACCTTTACCATGTACAGCTCACACCTTTCTGACATGCCAGGATGAGGAGCTAGCACACAGCTTGGCTGTGTTCTTACGCTCACACACACATTTCACCTTCAGTTCCCATACAGACACACACACATTCACATATATCATGTACATGGGTCATATTTGAGAATTGTAGCTCATTCTGTCTCATTGTTCATTTGAGTATTATCTAAATTTCTGCCTGCCTGTCTGTCTTTCTTACTCATAAATACTCAATTACATTTTGTGTCAGCCTTGGCCTCCTGCCCCCCAAAACAACATCCTGTGCAAATGATAACAGTGCCATCTCTATGATTCTATCTTTTGGATTCAAATGTAAAAGAAATAGGAATGAACTGCAACCAACTCACTAGTTTATTAACACACTTTAGCTCTTTTGCCCTGTTTTTTGGACTTCATCAGAATAAACCACAAAGGCTAAAGACACACTTATATAACCAAATATAACTTCCTATTTCACCAATCAATAACCTGAATTTGTTAAAAGCATCGATAGCAATTACATAAACAATTAAGTTATCTTCCAACCGCTATGCCTTAAATACACAAACTAACCCTGAAACATATTACAAAAATATTTTAACATAAAAAATAATTGTAATAAAAATTACAAATGTAAAATATATTTGCTCTACTGCAATATCTGTGGGAGGTGTTAGGAGGGACATTGCACTACCTGTATGTGACAGTATGGGCAGTACAAGCTAGCTGTCTTGTGTGCATGGCATAGATCTATGGCACAATCCACACTGTCACACATGATATGCATGTCATTAATGTTGTCAAACACCAATGCATGCAGTGTGTGCATTAGCTGAACAGATAGCACACATGCATCTGGTGTAATAACTCTTTAAGGCCAAGAACACTGCATCCATGGGCTCAGACAATATTCTAGGATGCCTTCTAAATAGCATGAAACATGATCTATCAGGGCCTCTGGAATTGCTATTTAACTGTAGCCTCCATACCTACTTCATACCTCATGAGTGGAGAACAGCAACAGTCATCCCCTGTACAAAGGTGGACCATCCACAGACCCTGAAAAATACAGAACCATAAGTCTCACTAGTCTTATATGTAAAGCCATGGAAAGAATTATCATGGAAATGATCAATAGTGATACAGTAAACCTCCAAACACTGGATGCAGCCCAGTTTGGTTTCATCAAGGGCATGTCATGCTTAGTCAACCTGGTGGACTTCTTTGAGAAGGTTCCCAAGGCAATGGATGATGGTAAAATGGTTCACACTGCCTATATTGACATGGCCAAGGCATTTGACACAACACCCCACTTGGGCATTGTTGACAAATTCAAGAGGTTAGGTACAAACCCGTATATCACCAGGTGGCTGTGGCAGCAGTCTCTGGTATGTGCTGATGCTGTCTGTATTATACTAATATCACAGATGGAGTCAATGATTGCCCACAAGCTGTAGTCCTTCAGACAGCTGTTTGTACATAGCATGTGTATGTCATCTGTGATGTCCATCACTTAAATAATGGGCAGAAAAGGGCCTAGCAGACACTCCTGATGTACCGGCCAGATTACTGGACCTGAGATATATGTCATGTCACACATTTCAACATAGTGAGATGCAATGTATATCATGCACTGGTCTAACCATTTAGTGATATAGCTGTTAATGGCCACATATGACAGTATTGATTGACTATGTCAGTGTGGATTTTGGTCAAATGCCTTGACCTTTTCAAGTTCTACAAAATTATACTGTTGGCATCATGCATCATGCATTCCCTAGATGACCCCTTTGAGGACATCTATCAGAGATAACGGACCTGCTGTAGCAGTAATAACACACACACACACACACACACACACTGTTGCACACACCTGGATTATTACTAGTGTACATGTAGAAGAGGTCCATGATGACATGTTGGTCTACATCACATTCAAGGAGAGTCAGGATGTCCCTATGCATGCTTCAGGTGCTGTCCACCCAACTCAAGTGGATTCATGTTGATCTACATCCTTGTATGGGAACACAGGCCATGTGTAGGATGTGTTGAACTATGTATCCAACTGTATCAGGAAGGTGTATGTGCTGGGTCACTCCAAAAGTGATTGCTGATGTTGTCACAACACATGGCTTCCATGTGATAGGCTTGGATGAAGGTAAGACAGTGGATACTTGCCTATTGTGATCTGACCTAGGGTTCTGACACAATCACACATGCAAGTATCATTAAGAAAAAAAAACACAATCTGGGGATTAAACCTTCTGTCACTTGATGGGTAAACAACTAGCTGACTGACAGAACACATCATGAGAAAGTTGATGAATCAAGCTGTAAAAGGAGAGCTGTCACCACTGGCAAACCCCAGGGATCAGTGCTTGGCTCTTCATGGTTTGAAGTGTATTTCTTGACAGTTCAGGCTAAAGTATATGGCTTTTAGGCTTACAAAGTTTGCTGATTCTTGCATATTGTGTTCAATCTTTGAGTCCAGTAATGGTGATAACATAGTACAAGAGGAGCATATACACAAAACTGAATGGTGATGAAGGCACACAATGTACAAATAAATGCAGAAGTGCCTTTGTAATGCTGTCCTTCTGAAAAGTGGAGTTCCATGTTAATCACAGCATTGACAACAGTCCTGCTATGCAGAAACACAGTGATGCAAGCACTGGAAACATATAAAGATTGCCAATCTGAACTTTGACCACAAAGTTCCACGCTGCTACTGAAAGCCAATGTTGTGCACATCATAAGTCATGCTATTATACTGGGATCTTAGGATTATATAAGAGCACTATAGTCAAATCACATTACAACCCTAATAGAGTAGCTCATTTTACATGTACCTCACCAGACACATGTAGCAGCTGGAGAGACAACAGGACTTTCTCATCAAGATAACACAGGGCCTCCATACCATGCCATGATGTATGTGGATAGATTACAAGCCATGTCACCGTAAGCTTTATTGTATAGGATGAAGTGATTTCTGCCTGCCCCCAGGTCAGTCTCTGATCCTGACATGGTGGGAGTACTGCATATCCAAAATTGTTATATAGCTGATGACATCAGCAGTGTCTGTTGAGGAGAATATGACAGTGTCCCACCTGCTGGTGTAAAATGCTCTCTGTAATGTCAAGCAGCAGCTTACACACACACACACACACACACACACACACACACACACACACACACACACACACACACACACACACACACACACACACACAAACACTTGACTATAGTGAGAATAGAATCCCTATCTTTCTAAGTACACAGATTACAAAACACAGTACCTCACACAAGCACTACAGTGTAAGTTCAACTTGAAGTGTGTCAGACAATACGTATAACTGATGAAACCACCAGTGTTTGTTGAGGAGAAGATAACAGTGTCCCACACGCTAGTGTAAAATGTTCTCTGTAATGTCAAGCAACAGCTCACACACACACACACACACACACACACACACACACACACACACACACACACACACACACACACACACACACACAAGTGCAGTGATGATAGAACCCCTGCCTATCTATGTACACAGACTACAGAACGCAATACTTAAGGAAAGCACCACAGCTCAAGTCTGATTTATACAGAAGTGCAAGTGAACTTATACTAGATGACATCAGAATGCCAAGTGGGAGAAAAGAGGTTGGGAGGCCTGTATGAAATGGATGTGTAAGCATGAGCAAGTATCAAAATACTGGCAATCCATGTAATTGAAGAAGTAATTGTCTGCTCTGCTGTCTAGATGCACACACACAAACACACACACACACACACACACACACACACACACACACACACAGTTGACTGCAGTTTGAACAGCACCCTTACCTATTTAACTACATAGAATTCAAAACACAGTATGTTATGCAAGCACCACGGCACAACAGTGATTTATACAAGAGGGCAGGTGAACTTATAGTAGATGACATCAGCAGGCCATGTGGGGGACAACAGGTTGCGAGGCGTACATAGGCACATAGCTTTATCAGTTCATATGAGGCTGCTAGCCTAACTGCACCGGGGTGTTTAGAAGCCTAGCTGTGTAAAAAGATAAACACCCTTATTGAGCATAGTTGGATGGTCATTTTTAGCAGACTGTGTTTGTGACCAGCAACAGCTGGCCTTGCTCATGAGGGACAAAGGTACCATCCCAGAAGTGACTTTACAATCACTCAGACAATAGTAAAGATTGCACTTAAACAGGGTCATTGAGGAGCACTGCTTCACATGCAGTGGGAGCCTGTTATAGAGGAATGCGAATTGTTGTGAGATATATCTGTCTCCCTACCATGTTATGTTTATGTCACAGGCTAGCTTGAGAAACATGGGGCAAATTATAGTTGTCCCATTTGAATTGCAGATGTCCATCATTTCCAGAAGGTCTGTGTCTGAGACTGCTCTGCAGGGCAGCCATAGGTCACCTCTCAGCAGCCTGCATGATACCGAGTACAGTGACAGGTACATCAGTATTTACATGTAAGTCATGTTTGGAGGCCTTGGAGTCTCCCAGGCACAGCACTCTGTTCTCTCCAGTTGTTGCAGGTGTCTGGTTAGTTACAGAGAGATGTGAACATTGTCCTTAATTATTATTATGAGAAGGGTAGAGTATGGCAGAGCTATGACTACCCTGTTCTTGGATGTGATGTCCATATGTATGATGTGCACAATGCAGATAGTGTGTCATCAATATGGGCACATAGTGCTGAAAGTATAGATTGCTATCAACATGTGTTCCCAAGTCTCACAGCACTGTGTTTGAGCTTAGGGGGTGCTATGTATATCATAATTTGCAGGGGTAAGTCATTGACAAAGGTGACAAAGAGGCATTGTTTGCTTAAAGTTCAGTCCATGAATATGTCAGCAATCATCAGTCTGTGTCAGCCCCAACGGTAATATGTTGCCATTATTGAGGGACTCTATATGAGTGTGTCCAGTTAACAGTTATCTGTAAACTTGGTAAACCACAGGCCATTTACTGCAGGCTGTGCTTCAGGGAAATATTTCCCAAAGAATAGAGGGCCCAGCACAGATCCTTGAGGTATTCCACTGGTGAGTGGGCTAGAGGTGAAGGTACAGTCCCCAAATTTGAAAGTGTGTCTTCTGTTATTGAGCCAGTTGACGCACTGTCTAGTACTTTATGGCCTAATTCCCAGATGGGGGATATTCACTATGAGACATGTATGGGGCATAGTGTGAAAGGCCTTGTATAACTCAACATAGATGGTATGTCCTGTTATCCCTCATTCAGGTCTTTGGGGTCAGTATCAAGAAGTCCACAAGGGTAAATAAGCAAGATCTACCTTTGTCAAAACTAACATTGGTAGAGTCAAAAGTGTTGAAAGTCACCTATGTCCCTGTGAATATGGTCCATGCTGATTCCTGCAGGTGCCATGCAGATAAGCCTTTTTAAGCACATGGATCAATAGTTCTAGTTCTGCATGTCACCAGACTGATATGCATTGCATAGCACATTACATTTAATATACATTTTGTAATGTGGGTGATATATGTGTGGAAAAAGCACTGAGACCCCAGTGTTTTAGTACTTGGGGGGTGCCAACACATGGATGTATTTTAAATATGTGACATATAGTTAGGGACCTCAGTTTGTAATATGTCTGCATGCTATACAAAGAAAATGGACAGTAAATAGCATTAATACAGCATATTATATACATTTACATATTGTGATGAGCAGTGGTTTAGAGCAATAGCAAAGTGTATACTCATGGGAGATATGCATGTTTGTGCACTGCTAAGCAGTGTGCCAACACGAGCCTCATTACTAAAGTCTGACAGTACTTACTCTCTGGAATACACCTGATATTTAACTGTCACATGTGTTAACATAGTAATACATTCCTTTTTGGGGCCAGATGGCACTGGGTTCAAATATAACTGAATCTAATACTTTTAACTACCTTCATATTACCATTGGTGCACGTTGGTGCATGATAAGTTTCATCACACAATAAAGCATTAAAGAAAAGAAATGGAGCAGCTAGGACAGTGGTGAAATGAGGATGCTCAAGTCTGATAGTTAGTACTGAGTCAGTGGAATACACATACTACTTAACTGGCTGTGTGGTGGAATGTGTTAATGCAGTGATAGATCTCTTTTTGGGGCCAGATTGTACTGGATTTGAATATGAGTGAATCTAACACCTTTAAGTACATTCGTATAAATATTGCTGCATGATGTGGATCATTGAGCAATACTGTATTAAAGAAAAGAAATGAAAAAGATAGGAAAGTGGTGAAATGGGGAACAAGCAGGGGATGTCGATATGTCTGATGTGCACAGTGTATGATGTGCACAATGGAAGGGAATGCAGGATGTGCAGGAGGGAAGTAGGAAAGAACCATAGCTATCCATTTCTTCAGCAGTAAAAACTGATAATATATGCAGAATAGTAGCTGAATTTGGACTGTCACCTCTAGAGAGAGGGGTGACCACAACACAATCATATTGTTTATCCAGCTGGACTGAATCAAGTGTGTCAAGAAGACTCATGTGCAAAATGGAGAGCTATGTATTGGATGATTGTTTTTATGGGACAATTGCCCATTTTATTTCACAGTGAGAGGAGTGTTAGGGAAGGTAAATAGGGATGTATGGGTCTGTCAACTTGGGTAGGTGAGGAAGCAATTGGAGACAGACAAGACAAACAAGACACGACACAAGGATGGTGATGAACAGAAGAGATTGGTGAACACCATGGGTGAGGAATGGGTGGGGACATCCACAATACAGGCTTGTCAAGCTGGGTGACAGTGAGAATTGAGTCCTCGCCCACTGGACTGTTGTCACTTTCACCTCACTCTGCCACTGGCTGGAGAAATCAATGTCTCCTTCTCCTCCTCCTGGTCCTTTGTAAAATGAGTGAAAACAGCCCCTCCATCCATCATAGGTGTGCACCAGCAGTGTGATGCACAGCCCTACACACCATCTCTGGCAGTTCAGCACAAGGGATAAAATCACCACCTCTGCCACTGTACCCAGAAGGAACCACTAGACTGCCCTCCAGGGCAGAACTACCTGCGGAGGCAGGTAGTGCAAGGGCAGCAGAGGTGGTGCTGCCAGGTTGGCTCCCAGATGTGCTAGGCAATGGTGCTGGGTCAGTGGATTGGGGGCAGGCAGATCCTATGAGTCTGGCCTACCATTCTGTGCTGTGCAGCGTTTCATGATGTGGTACACATGGATGACATGGACACATTTTAATGACACATAATAATATAACACAAAAATAAAAAAATTTAAAAATTTAAAAAAGTGAGTGATAACTGTTGGTGTGAGAGAAAAAAAGAGAGATAAGATTAATACCTTCATATGTAACATACAATGCATTAATATAATTATTTGACTCTAATATCTTAACCTTTACTTGTAAGACTATCACCCCCTAAAGGATGACTATTACTTCTAAGACTACCAGCTCCTAAAAGATGCACGCTATACTACATATTGCAGCAGGTACTCCTTTACATGTGCGTATATTGCACATCTGCATGTTCCAGTTATACAAATTATAGTTTACAGTAGGGCATGAATATCACTGGTATAGAGATTTAACTTTAAACCTTTAAGTTACATATAATTGAAGAGCTAAAAGTATTGTATAGTTGAGAAGTGTGATATTTGAACCCACCACCTCTAACCAAAGTCTAATATTGTACTCTTGGTTTGTGCTACAGACTAATGCATGCATACTTGCTTTTACAGTTGAGATATGCATGGTCAACTTGTTACAACTGCATAAAAATACCAAACAAGTGATCTTTAACTTTTAATACTACAATAACACTACTCTTCTACTACATACATACATACCACATGCCTTCTTCATCTTTGCCATCTAGCACCATGGGTCCTAACATTGCAGTCCCTTTCCATGGTTGCTGTGGAAAAAACAGAACAGAACAGAATACCTTTATGAATACTAGTCTTGACTATACTCATCTTTTAAGCCTTACAAGTAATCTCTGTAGTTGATACACATTTGTGGGATGTCCTCCATCCTATATTCCTTAAACCAAGCATTGAGGGTATCATTTGTCCTTCAATGTAGGTCACTAAAGTGGGGCCTACATTGGTCATCAGTGCGTGGGATACCAGTGGCACTGGATACAGCCCAGGCCAAACTATCCCAAGCTTCCAGTTTATACTGGGAGACATAATAGTCCCCCTGCATCAACCTGGCACTGTGGTGTTTCACTAGGAATCCAATAAAAATCTTGGACTCCTGGATAGCCCATCTCCCTGTCTTAAACGTCACACCCTCTGCACGAACACCTGCCATGTCTACCATGGATCACGAGCAATGGAGACTGATGATTTCCCACCAGTTCTAGTTATCGCACTTACTGGGAGTGTGCACACTGTTTGAAAATGTTGTTCACTGCTTACCATCATGCAAACACACTGCTCCAGTGAGCACACTGCCAAGCAACATGTTTGCACAATGGTAAGTGATATGCAATAGTGGCAAGAAATGCAATTTCAAGGTTACTTGATGTACAGCAGTTGTACAAATGTGAAGGCCATGGTAGTCCAGAGAGCAGAAATATACTTACAGCAATATAGTACAAAGTATACCTACAGTCGTACATTTGATAATAAATGGATAATATATAGATAAATAAATATATTACATAGACAATACTAGTGTCTCACCCCTCATACATATAATTAATATCAGCTACACTATATCAAGTGTTATTAGTGAGGGTGACTATAACAGGAAGTGTAGCAACATCAAAAGTGTAGCAACATCAAAAGTATATGGAATATGCTGTATTCCAACCCAGAATCATGAGTATGACAGTCATACAGTTATACCTGTGGATACAAGAAGGTTGAAATAACACTTGTGTATGTTGCAGTTCATTGCTATAAACTGCAATGTCACGACAGTAAAACAAAGGTTGCACACCCTTTACTAGAGCCCAGGACCTTATATACTCCACCTTTACACTTACACCTGGTGCCACATGATTAGTTGTATGACATTCTTTATCTTATTATTCATTCTTAAGGTCTCTAATTGCAGTGCAATATCACTTAGTGGATTGCCCAGTGCCCAATAGTATTAATTGAATGTATCTGTTTTCTATTTTTGGGTGTCTGGGTCCTGCCTGCTTCCTGGGTGGGCCAGTCTACACACTGCTGCATTTTTCACACACCAGATAAACACAGGCAAACCTGACATCCATTCTTATCAGTTTCCCCTATTTGTGCTAACTGGTACACCATGCAAACACTGGAAAAAAAGAGAGGGAGAAAAAGATTTGAACCCAGTACCATCTGGTCCCAAAACAGAAAGTATCAATGTATTAATACCCGCTGACACAAAGTTAAGTTGCAGGTGCTTTTGAAAGACTCAATACCAACTGTCAGAATTCAGCAATGTGGCTCGTGTTTGAACTCTGCTAAGCAGTGCACAAACAGGAGTATCTCGCATGTTTATGCACTTTGCTAACTATTGTACAATGGAAAACTACATATCGTTAAGTATTACAATTACTGCTCTTTATTGTCAATTTCTTGTGTATGACATAACATTACACGTGTAAACATTAAAAAAAATGAAGGCCCTATCTCACAGCATGTCACATATTTACAATACAGCCATGTGTATTTTCCCCCACCCCACACCAGCACTTCAACCCTGGTGTCTCAGTACTTTTTCCACACATGTATCACCTACACTTTAGAAAGTAATACCAAATGTTGTGTCATATGCAATGCACATCTATTTGGTAATATGCAGAACTATAGCTATTGACCCGTAAGCCAATAAGCCTTATCTGCAAGGCTAGGAAAGTGATCAGCATGGACCTTATCCACAGGGACATTGATGACCTTCAACACACTTGAGTCGACCCATGTTGTGTTTGTGAAGGATAGATCTTGCATATTGAACCACATGGACATCTTTGATACTGACCCCGATGACTTGGATGACAGATAACCAGACATACTGTTTATGTTAAGTTATCCAAGGCCTTTGACAATATCCCCCATTCATGCCTCATAGTGAAAATGTCCCATCTGGCAATTAAGCCATACAGTACGAGCTTGATAGCCAAGTGGCTCAACAATAGAACACACACTGTCAAACAAGGGGACTGAACCCCCCCCCACAGAAATCCACATCTCACCCCCCCCCCACAAAGGTAACCACCTTGAAAAACTTATACAGAGCTGGCTTTGGGCTCCTAAAAACAGAGGTGACTAACTTCATGGCACTCATGCCAATGGAAAGTAGCTGCATGTCTGCCGGATCATACACCAATGCACTGTATGAACATGTACATAAATGCATGGAACTAACCATACCCAACAGAACCAAGACACTCTCCTCCAAAAAAAAGAAGCCAATCTGGTTGTCCCCTGCTATTAATAAACTCTACAAAAGAAGGAAGAAACTGTTGCAGAAAAAGATGACGTCCCAAGATTGGAAAAATTCCCTTATTAGCCTCAACAAAAAGTTGAGATCCCTCAACAAATCCTCCAAAGCTAGCTATGAAGGCAGAATTGTAGCAGACACTAAAAACAATCACAAAGCTTTCTATAATTATATCAAGAATCTCCACGGTAATACCCAGATTTGCTCTGAGTTACTGTACAATGGTACCTCCTATACTGAGCCAACAGATATTGCCAACATACTGGCTGACAGATTCACTGCCAACATAACCCCTCTGTCCCCCCTAAAGGGCCAATCTCAATACCGGAAGAATGCCAGGCACCCAGCATTACTGCAGCACAGGTTAAAGCTGCATTGTCCAAGGCCAAGAATACAGCTTCCATGGGACCCGATAATATCCCTGGCTGTGTTCTACATTAACTACAAAGCAAACTGGTACCACATCTGTGTGCCCTGTTCAATCACAGCCTCACCTCAGGCTTTGTCCTTACCAAATGGTGCACTGCTACAGTCATCCCTCTCCTTAAAGGGGGAGAGACTACAGACCCTGGGAATTATCTCCCCATTATAATGATGAGTCTAATATGTAAAGCTATGGAGCGCATCATTATGGACCTGATTAACAAAGATATTGGAAATCTCCAATCTGTAGACCCCACACAATTGGGTTTTGAGAAAGGGAGATCATGCCTGCTCAACCTGGTTGACTTCTTTGAGTCAGTCACCAGGGGTGTGGATGAAGGTAAGGCACTGCATAAAGCCTACCTCGATCTGTCCAAGGCCTTTGATACCATTCCTCCCTCAGGAATTATTGATAAACTCACCAAACTAGGCATCAATCCCTATATCACTAGGTGGGTTGCAAATTGCCACACAGATACAACACACAGTGTGAAAGTAGTGGACTCCAAGTCAGACTGCTGACCAGTCATGAGTGGAGCTCCACAGGGATTGGTCCTGTGTCCTTTCCTGTTCAGCATCTACTTCTCAGAAGTCCAGGCCAACACAATGGGATGCTGGCTGATCAAGTTCGCAGACAACTGCAAGCTGGGAGCCAATACTAACTCCCCAAGTGATGCAGACATTCTACAGAAAGGCCTCACTGAGACCAATGACTGGTGTTGAAACCATGGCCTTAAGCTTAATGCCAAAAAATGTGTCATCCCCTTTGGTAAAAACTCAGTTCCCACAAATTACCACATTGATGGGAGCACCCTGAACACTGAATGTGTTATAAGAGATCTGGGCATGCAGGTTGACAGCAACCTCTCCTTCGACCAACACATTGCCACTGTGGTCAGAAAGTCCTTCTATGTGGCACATTTCATTACCAAGCATTTTGCATCAGGGAAGAAAGAGGTCATCATCTCTCTCTACTCTTCTCTCATTAGACCAATCATTGAGTATAATGCCCCATTTGGCATGCACCTCACTAGACACCTGCGACAGCTGGAGAGGCCAAATAAGTACCTCACAAAGAGGATCCTAGGCATTAAACATGGACAGACTCAAAAGACTCCAACTATTCTCTGTCTCATATCGCCTACTAAGAGATGATCTCTGCTTGATTTACAAAGCCATGTCTGACCCAGCTGTTAGAAATGCTGCATCTAAAGAAATCCCAATAACTTTGCACCACACACTCCAGAGACCTGAACCTCATTACCATAGGTTCATAGGTTCATAGGAATGTACTAGGCTATTAGCCCTAGGGCCTATATAAGCCTAGCCAAAAAGGTACCCTGGCTTTCACCACACAAGAAAATTATTTTCCTGTGCCCCTGTTGTGCAGAGCCACACAAGTGATTCCTGGGGAGAATTTCCTATTTCCCATCCATCATCAAGACTTTTTTTGAAGAGTGCTAATGAGGAGCTTTGTTTGACATAGATAAGTAGTCTGTTCCAGAGTATGGGAAGTCTCTGGGACAGGAATCTATCCCTCCAGCATGTTGTTTATTGTGGTGACAAGGTTTAGGTCCCTGGAGTGTGTATCTTGGAGGGATTAGGATTTCTTTAAGTGGAGCATGTCCAACAGCTCTGGGTTTGACATAGCTTTGTATGTTAGGCAGAGATCGCCTCTGAGTAGGCGATATGCGACGGAGTAAAGCTGGAGTTTTTTGAGACGGTCTGCGTAGGGCATCTGTTTGAGGCCAGTAAACTTCTTTGTGGGGTATTTATGTGGCCTTTCCAGTTGTAGATGTCTTGTGAGGTACATACCAAAAGGGGCGTTGTACTCTATAATGGGTCTAATGAGTGATGAGTATAGGGGAACAATGACCTCTTTTTTACTGGACGAGAAACCTTTTGTGATGAGGTGAGCCACGTAGAAGGATTATCTGACCACTGTGGTGATGTGATTATCAAAGGAGAGATTGCTGTCCACCGGTGTCCCAAGGTCTCTTATCACACTTTTGGCATTAAGGAGACTGCCACTTATATGTTAGTTCATGGGTACAGAGTTTTTACCAAAGGGGATGACAATACACTTTTTGGCATTGAGCTTCAGGCCATGGCTTTGACACCAGGCATCTGCCTCAGTGAGGCCCTTTTGTAGTATGTCCACATCGTTAGGAGTTTTGATTATGGCTCCTAGTTTGCAGTCATCTGCAAACTTTGCTAGCTAAAGACCTTCTGTGTTAGCCTGTACTTCAGTGAAGTCGATACCAAACAGGAGTGGACCCAGGACTGAACCCTGTGGTACTCCACTTGTCACTGGTCTGAAGTCAGATTTGGAGTCTGCTGCTTTCACAGTGTGGGCTCTGTCCATGAGCCAGTTGGCAACCCATCTTGTGACATAGGGATTTATACCTAGTTTACTGAGCTTATCTATAATTCCAGAGTAGGGGATGGTGTTGAAAGCCTTGGCTAGATCTAGATAAGCTGTGTGAACCACCTTACCCTCATCTATGGTTTTGGTGACTGCTTCAAAGAAGTCAATCAGGTTTAAGAGACATGATCTGCCTTTTACAAACCTGAACTGGGTAGGGTCCAGAGTTTGGAGATTACCAATGTCTTTGTTTTTGAGTTCCATGATGATACGTTACATGGCCTTGCAGACCAGGCCCATTAGGCTAATGGGGCGGTAGTTCCCTGAGTCCGTCATGGCTCCCCCTTTGGGGAATGGGATAACAGTTGTGGTGTGCCATTCAGTGGCCACAAAGCCTGAGGTGAGGCTATGATTGAACATGGTACTTAGGTAGGGTGCCAGTTCATTTTGTAGTTCGTGTAGAACGCAGCCTGGGATATTGTCAGGTCCCATGGATGCTGTGTTCTTGGCTTTGGAGAGTGTGTTTTTTTACCTGTGCGGCTGTGATTACAGGAACTTTGCATTCTTCCTGTATAGAGATGGGCCATCTAGGGGGTGAGAGTGGGGTAAAGTTCGCACTGAACCTATCTGCCAGGATGTTGGCAATATCAGTTGGTTCTGTATATTTAGTGTCATTGTGCTGTAACTCAGAGCAGATGTGAGTGTTGCCACTGAGATTCTTGACATAGCTATAGAATGCTTTATGGTTGTCTTCAGAGTCAGTGGCAATTTTATTTTCATAATTAGCTTTGCAGGATTTTATGAGGGATCTCGGCTTCTTACTGAGGTTTACCAGGGAGTTCCTCCAGTCATAGGATTTTACTCTTTTTTTGCAACAGTTTCTTTCTTCTGTTGTAGAGTTTGTTTATGGCAGAGGACCACCAGATTGGCTTCCTTTTTTTGGAGGATAGTATCTTGGTTCTATTAGGGATAGCATGATCCATGCACTATCACCACAATCAACAGAACATGCTGAAAACACAGGTTCCTCACCCAGAGACTGCCCATGCTCTGGAATAGACTTCCCATATATGTCAAGCAGAGCAGCTTGCTGTCCCTCTTCAAGAGAAATCTTGATGAGTGGATGGGTAATAGAAAGTTCACCCCGGGGATCACTCCAGTGGCTTACTTGATAGAGTCACTGGGAACTAATGTCAGGTGGCACAATGCCAGGGCATGTCTATGGGCTAGGTTTGTAAAGGCTCCAGGGCCATTAGCCTAGTACACTCTTATGAACCTATGAACCTAATAACTACACAATTATCAATGGAATACCCCAGGTTTCTGTGCTGGGCCATCAAATGTGTGGAGACTATTTCGCTGAAGCACAGGCAATGATAGATGGCCTGTGGTTTATCACATTTTCAGATGACTATTAATCAGACACACTTATATAGACTCCCCCAGTGATGGTAACATATTACAGAAGGGGCTGACAGAGACAAATGATTGGCACCAAGCTCATAGACTGAACTTTACAGCAAACAATGCCTCATTGTCCTCTTTGACAATGAATTTCCCCTGCTAATTATGATATACATAGCACTCCTCTCAGTTCAAACACAGTGTTGTGAGACTTGTGAACACATGCTCATAGGCATCTACACTTTTATCACTATGTGTCCATAGAGTTCAGACACACATTCTTCATTGCACCCTCATACTTATGGGCATCACATCCAAGACCAGGGAAGTCATAACACTGTTGTACTCCACCTTTATCAAGCCACTAATCGAGTACAAGGCTCCTTTATGTCTCTACCTTACCAGACAACTGCAGCAACTGAAGAAAAAAAACTAGAGGTTTGTGATCGGGAGAATGCAGGTCTGCCAAACTTCATATACATGGAAAGACTAAAAGACTTGCCACTGTGCTCAGTATCCTGCAAGCTGTTTAGAGGTGACCTATGCCTGACATACAGGCAGTCTCAGACCCTGCCCTACTGGAAATGCTGGACATCTGCAAATCAAATGAGGCAGGAATAACTTGGTCCATGTTTCTCAGCCTAGTCCGTGACATAAACAGAACATGCTGGGGAGACAGATAAGTCCCCCAGTGACACACAATCTCCTCTGTAGTAGGCTCCCACTGCATGAGAAGCAGTGCTCCTCAACAGCTCTTTTCAAACCCAACCTTCATGACTGGTTGGATGATTGTAAAGTCACCTCTGAGGTGGCACCTATGTCCCTCATAGACAGACCCAACTTTTGGTACTCACAAAATTGCTCTGCTAACAGTAACTATCTAAATATGCTTAACAACAGTACTTGTGTTTTTACACAGCTAGGCTTCTATTGCCTCATGTATACTGGAATCCATGTACTCCTAAAACTTGCAAATACAATATTTGAGAGATCCAGCTATACAATGAATCCAGAATAATTGCTCCCTCTCTTTCTCTCTCTCTCTCTCTCTCTCTCTCTCTCTCTCTCTCTCAGGTAACAAGAAACCCAACTATGAAACAAGTTGTCAGCACACACAAGTCACCTCCTCAACAAACCAAGTACACAACACATAACCCCACATAAGCAGAGATATTCATTAGAAAGTTACCAAAAGAGCAGAGACCTTGCAAGTGCAAACCTTCCGCACACACATTGCAGTCCCAATGGAACCCACTGCACATAAAAACAAACATATCAGTGTTTCACACATTATGTCTTTAAGGCAAAACACTTGAAAAACCAATGTCTTGGTCTTAGGCAAATCCATAGTGAGATACACAGATGTCCCCCTCATCAGGTTTCACAAGTATAAAGTCATTGTCAGCTGACTGTCAGGTGCCAGCATATGCAAAGTCATGTGCACACTCAAGTCTCTCAACAACAAGCACAATTACAGCTCTGTCTTGCTCCATATTGGAGTAAATGATTTTAGACATACCTCACTGGACTATATGAAGAGAGATATGACTGAGCTCTCAGATTACATCAGACAGGTGTATCAGAGCTCTAAGCAGCATTTTACTTCCACCCAGGATGATGTCTCAATGCAAACAAAAGAATTATCACCTTCAACAATTGGTTCAGTTACTGGTGTCAGTCTAGGGGGAATCCAGTATTTCTCAGCCTGGGATGATATGGTGAAAAGACCATGCTGCTTTGCCAGGGATGGTCTTCATTTGTCACCTCTTGCTTTTCAGATACTGATCAAGATACTTGTCTCCCCATAGTGTTTTTTTATGCATGTCATAAGAGAAAAAAATCCTGACTTAAAAATATCGTCAAAAGACAAACTTAATGTTACGCTGCTTAATGCTAGGAATGTAAATAAGAAACTACACTCAGTGAAGACAATGCTTACTTGGGAAAATGTTGATCTTGGTGCAGTCACAGAGATATGGTTTAGGACTGATGAAGAGTACTCCGGCAATGAAAGGCTATAATGCCTTCCACACATTCAGGTTGCAAAATGAACATAAAAGAAACAAAGGATGAGGTATATCCATCTTCATAAAAGACAAATACACCTCAAGACTGGTAATACTCCCTAGAACGACTCCAAGTCCAACTAACTGTAGGAAAGACCCTCCTCCACATCATTGTTAGCTACAGGTCCACCAACATGAACCATGAAAGCCACACAGTGCCTTCCTGGACCTACTTGAGTCACTCATAATACAGCCAAACACCCTAGGCATGGGTGACTTTAACTATCCTTCCATCGACTGGAATACATATATTAGCTCAAATATGTTTGCCCTAAGGTTTCTGCACTTTCTAAACAAAACGGTTCTGAAACAGTTAGTCTGCATCCCCACAAGGGGCTGAAATGTCCTAGGTGACCATAAGTCAGTCATGTTCAATGTAACAATCATACCTGCCAGCACCCCCCCCCCCCAACCCGGATCCAAACGGTTAAAACATTTCTCCAAAGCAAACTATAGCCTCCTAAGAGATGGCCTAAATCATTTCAAACCTCCTGCCACTACTGACAGTAAAGACTCCTATATGGAGGTGTACACAAATGTCCTGTATAAACACCCTTACGAGTATACAGACTTAGCCATACCAGAATGGACCAAAACTTGCTCAGGAAAGAAACAAGCCACCCTGGTGGACATCTGGCATCAATAGATTATACAGCAAGAGAAAGAAACTGATGTCCAAGAATTAGAGGCATCAGTCTCAGCAGAACACCCTCCAGAGCTTGAACAAGCAAATGAGACATCTTGTAAAGTCCTCTAAAACTAATTACAAAACTAAATTAGCATCCATAGCTAAGGATGATCAAAAAGCATTCTTTACCTATGTCTGTAATGTAAAGGGGAAGGCCCAGATTTGCTCCAAAGTCATAGTGGATGGTACCAGTCATACTGAACCTGAGGACATCACCAACCTGTTATCAGACAGGTTTGGCAAAACTTTCATACCCCTGTCTCCAGCAATGACACCCCAAGGCATATCTGTCACTAGTTCTCTACCTATTGTCTCCAAAGAGCTGGTTATAACCACACTTCCCAACTCTCCATGACCAAAAAGACAGCATCTATGAGAATAGATAACATCCCAGGCTGGCTACTAAATGGTCTAAAACAGGACCTAATGGAACCGCTTGGCACTCTCTTCAACCACAGTCTAAGTACTGGCTTTGTCCCAACAGAGTCGAAAACAGCAACAGTAATTCCATTGCACAAAAGGGGTCAATCAACCGATCCTGGGAACTATAGACTCATAAGCCTAACCAGCCTTATCTGCAAGGCCATAGAGAGAATCATTATGGACCTTATCAACAAAGACATAGGTGACCTTCAAACTCTTGACCGGACCTAGTTTGGCATTGTTAAGGGTAGAACATGCTTATTAAACCTGGTGGACCTCTTCGAGAATATCACCAAAGCTGTGGATGAAGGCAAGACAGTACATAAAGCCTATCTTGACTTAGCCAAGGCTTTTGACACAATCTTCCACTCAGGCATCATTCAGAAACCCCCACAGCTGGTAATTATAATCAGTGCATTCCAAGAATATTACTAAGTCCAAAGTAAACAACCATCAGTGCATTCCAAGAATATTACTAAGTCCAAAGTGAACAACCTTAGTTTTACTTTTATTAAAGTCAATAAATCTGGTTTATAACCAGTTTTGTAAGTTATTCAGAAAACTCTGTAAGTTGATCTTTCATGTTTATTGCAATTGTACCTACTTAGCTACCATCAGCAAACTTGCGATCCCGATCTTACTACAAGTAGGAAAGTCAAACATTAATTAATGTGTCACTGCACAGAGTCCTGCTCCTACTGCACAGGTCCTACTGCACTCTTCATCCTGTGTCATACATGAGTCAGACTCTATTTTGTTACATGCTTTCTACTCCCAGCCCATAATCCAGCAGTTAAAAGCTCTATCATCTCCTTCCTTATAACAATTTTTTCTATACGTATTTGTATTGATGCTTTTATATGTTTTCACACCAAATGACAAGTCATAAATCACTATCTCTCTCTCTCTCTCTCTCTGGGCATAATAACCTCCAAATAATTTCACTTTCATCTGCTCTCCACAGGTGTCAAAGCTAGACTGCTGCCCCATAGCTTGAATGTTTCAATCCCATCTCTCTATAACCACATATCTATGTTTTGTGGTCTTTATTTATTATTATTTTTAATGATCCCCTAATTCAATAATGCTGCACCAGTCTCCACAATTTTTTTTAATGAAGCTTAGGTGTAGCTAGCTATCTAGTAATAATGGTCAGTTATGGAGGAATTGAGGTGCAGGCCCCTCCCCCATCACCTTCCCTTAGAGGTTTAGCAATGGCCAAAAAAAAAAGGTATGGCATTACATCACAGGTGAGGGATATGCCCAGATGGACTTGAAACCTGAATGCTTACAACTGTGGCCATAAGTCACACTTAGATTTAAACCTTTAATACTATTTGAAAAATAAAAAATAGTTTAATTTCCACCTTCTTGGAAAGCTAAAGATGAGATTTCTTGGATTCACAAGCTAAAATCATCAAGACAATCAGACAATTGATTCCAGAGGTTTCTAATTTTAATTTTCTACCTCACTGGACTTAATAATAATTCTGCTTTTTAATGCTTATCTTCATGGCACTCTTGATCTTAAAATGTTTACACTTTTCTGAAAATGATGGTAAACTGAACCTTCAGATCTATCTATGTGTAATACTCCTAATAATATCACCAGGAATAGCACTGGTACTTTGAGAACACAGGCCAGAGTTACAGAGTCAGCGAAGCTCTAATTTAATTTGCAATTGCTTCCTGGTGCTGGCCTGGCAACCCACAGGAATAATAATAGTGGTCTATCCACAAGGGGTAGGGGAAATTAAACCAGATCTCTGATGCACAAAACCAGGCCCAAGGACAGTGTGCCATGTAGCTGACTACCCCCCAGACAAGTACTCAACCAATACTACAGCTTGAAGTTAACCCAAGGTCCACCCATTACCACCAGCCTACCAGGTAATCATAAGTAGTAATTCCTCAAAATCAAACCTGGAGAATTTTTGTCCCTATCTAGCATTAGGGTTATCTCGGGTTGACAATCTGAAAACATTGCCCCAGTACATCTGGCAACACTACCGATTTTGCTCCCCGTGGAAATACTCTTTTTATTTAGTTTTTTGTTTTTTGGTTAGTTTTTCATGTTTCACCTCATTTTGTTTGCAGTTGGTTCACTTTTGGCTGTTATAACTCAACCTCTCCATTCACATTTGCCTCCAGATTGACCACCAGTATATTTCTGGTGTATGAAGGTACTCTGGAAATACGGGCAAGTTAAAACATGATGAGTAACACAGGTATCCTAGCTTCAAATTCATTGGTACTGATATAGCCCATCTCTTTGGACTAACAAGGGCTTTCTTCTTCTTCTTCTTCTTCCGGCTGCTCCCATCAGGGGTGGCCACAGCAGATCAACTGTTTCCATTTCTTCCTGTCCTCTGCATCTTGCTCTGTCACACCAACCACCTGCATGTCCTCTCTCACCACATCCGTAAATCTTATCTTAGGCCTTCCTCTTTTCCTGTTACCTGGCAGCTTCATCCTTAGCATCTTTTTCCCAATATACTCTGCATCCCTCCTCAGCAGATGTCCAAACCAACGTAATCTTGCCTCTCTGGCTTTGTCTTCAAACCTTCCAACCTGGGCTGACCCTCTAATATTCCTAATCCTGTGCATCCTCTTCACACCCAGTGCAAATCTTAACATCTTCAACTCTACCATGTCAATTCTGACTCCTGCCTTTTTGTCAATGCCACTGTCTCCAACCCATATAACATAGCTGGTCTCACTACCCTCTTGTAGACCTTCCCTTTCACTCTTACTGGTACTCGTCTGTCACAAATCACTCCTGACACTCTTCCCCACCCACTCCATCCTGCATGTACTCTCTTCTTCACCTCTCTTCCACACACAACATTACTCTGAACTGTTGATCCCAAGTATTTAAACTCATCCACCTTTGCCACCTCTACTCCCTGCATCCTCACCATTCCTCTATCCTGCCTCTTATTCACACACATATATTCTGTCTTAGTCCTGCTGACCTTATTCCTTTTCTCTCTAGAGCATATCTCCACCTCTCCAGAGTCTCCTCCACCTGTTCCCTACTCTCACTACAGATCACAATGTTATCTGCAAACATCATAGTCCATGGGGACTCCTGTCTGATCTCATCTGTCAACCTGTCCATCACCATTACAAATAAGAAGGGGCTCAGAGCTGAACCTTGATGTAATCCCACCTCAACCTTAAACGCATCCGTCACTCCCACCGCAGACCTCACCGCTGTCACACTACCCTTATACATATCCTGTACCACTCTTACATACTTCTCTGACACTCCTGACTTCCTCATACAATACCACAACTCCTCTCTAGGCACCCTGTCATATGCTTTCTCTAAATCCACAAAGACACAATGCAACTCCTTCTGACATTCTCTGTACTTCTCCATCAACACTCTTAAAGCAAACACCGCATCTGTAGTGCTCTTTCCAGGCATGAAACCATACTGCTGATTACTAATCATCACCTCCCTTCTTAACCTAGCTTCCACTACTCTTTCTCATAACTTCATGTTGTGACTGATCAGTTTAATCCCTCTGTAGTTACTACAGCTCTGCACATCACTCTTATTCTTAAAAATCAGTACCAAAACACTTTTTCTCCATTCCTCAGGTATCCTCTCACTTTTCAAGATTTCATTAAACAATCTAGTTAAAAATTCCACTGCCATTTCACCTAAACACATCCATGCTTCCACAGGTAAGTCATTTGGACCAACAGCCTTTCCGTTCTTCATCCTCTTCATAGCTATCCTTACTTCCTCATTGCTAATCCACTGCACTTCATGGTTCACTATCCGCACATCGTCCAACCTTCTCTCCCTCTCATTCTCTTCATCCATCAGCCCCTCAAAGTACTCTTTCCATCTGCTGAACACACTCTCCTCACTTGTGAGTACGTTTCCCTCATTATCCTTTATCACCCTTACCTGCTGCACATCTTTACTAGCTCGGTCCCTCTGTCTAGCCATTTGGTACAGGTCCTTTTCTCCCTCCTTAGTATCCAACCTTTTATACAACTCACCATACGCCTTATTCTTAGGCTTCATCACCACTCTCGTTGCCATGCACCTCATCTCCTTATACTCTTGTCTACTTTTTTCATCTCTCTGACAATCCCACTTCTTCTTCACCAACCTCTTTCTCTGTATACTCTCCTGTACTTCTTCATTCCACCACCAGGTCTCCTTGTCCTCCTTCCTCTTTCCAGATGTCACACCAAGCATCTTTCTAACCATCTCTCTTACTAGCTCTGCTGTAGTTACCCAGCTATTCAGTAACTCTTCACTACCACCCGGTGCCTGTCTTAACTCTTCCCTGAACATCACCTCACAATTACCATTTTTCAATTTCCACCATTTGATCCTTGGTACTGCCCTCACACTCATCCTCCTCTTCTTGATCACCAATGTCATCCTATAAACCACCATCCTATGCTGCCTAACTACACTTTCCCCTGCCACCACTTTACAGTCTCCAATCTCCTTCAGACTGGCCCTTCTACATAAAATATAATCCACCTGTGTGCATCTTCCTCCACTCTTGTATGTCACCCTATGCACCTCCCTCTTGTTAAAATACATATTCACCACAGCCATATCCATCCTTTTCATAAAATCCACTACCATCTGACCTTTTGCATTCCTTTGTTTAACACCATACCTACCCATCACTTCCTCATCCCCTCTGTTCCCTTCACCAACATGCCCATTGAAATCTGCTCCAATCACCAGTCTCTCACCCTTGGGTACAGTCATCATCACTTCATCCAACTCACTCCAAAATTTTTCTTTCTTATCCATCGCACACCCAACTTGTGGAGCATATGCATATAACAACATTCATCATTACACCATCAATTTCCAGCTTCGTAAACAAGGTCTTTCTATATCCAGAAAAAGGTTCTGGGGAAATAATCCCGTATAAATGCAAACTCAGACACTCTAAACCAGGCCCATGGACAGCATACCATCTGACTGCTTACCCCTAGACAATTAGGACTAAATGCTTAGTGCTAAGACAAGGTCCATGCATGACCTCCATCTTTCCAGATAGGCACAAAAATAAATTCCTCCAAATCATGCTTTGAGGATATTTGTCTCTAGTGTTAGGAATTTCTCAGGCCCACAAACTGAAAATGTAGCCCATTACATCTAGCCACATGGCTAAGTCTATTACCCCTGGACATACAATTCATTTTTGATTGTTTAATATTTTTAATAGTTTTCACAAATTAAAAATTATTTTAAGATTTTAGGAACACAATATAAAAATGTAGGAACTTGATACACAGCCCCTGGTTTCAGGTAAACCATACAACTGTAAAATTCCATTAATTTTTTAAGAACAGACCCTTCCAGCACCCCCAAAAATAACTGCAGCTGCCCTTCACAAACTAGCAGGACAACATATAGACTTATACAAATTCTATTTAATTTTGATTTACTTTATGCTTTAAATCTGGCACAAAACCAGCATGGAGGTAACATGGATCATTATCACCTCAGGCAAATTATAACCAATTTCCTCCCATTATTACCCATCTGGTAAATATCAGATATACTTGAGGCAGATCTGATTAAGCAATGGTGAAAGTGCAGCAATACCCTACTGTCAAATTCAATAATTTGCTTTTAAAAATGTATCTCAGGCACTGCTTTTTAATGATATTTTAATGATACTTACTCTTTATATCTTACAATCTGATGGTTTTGTCATACCTCTCAACATTTTAGAGCAGGAAATCTGGACAAAGCCATAGATAAAAGTGGGACAAAGGCCCAAAAATAGGGGCAGTTTTTAAATATTGCTTTTACAAATTTAGAAAGTTGATAGAATAACAAGCTTTGCAGTACCATGAATTTTCTGAAGGATATGAAGTCTGAAACTCAAATGTTTATCATTATTTTCTAATGCCACTCTTTAATGATTTATCACAAATTTGCTCGAAAACCACAATTTTATGAAAAATGGAACAAAAAATATGAAGCCAAAATCTGGACATTCTGCAAAAATCTGTACAGTTGAGAGGTATGTGTGTGTTTTAAATCTTGTATTTTTTTTAACCTTTAATATAATTGAATGGACTACTTTGCTGCTATAAGTGTTAATGGAATAGAACAGATGGAAGGGACAATCCCTGTGGTAAATGCCCCCCACCCATCCCAGGCCATCCCACTCATGGGTGAACACACCTTTTGACAGGCTTTACCTAGGTCATGCCCATATTAAGTGTTTATAAACCTGTAAAATCCTCAGACTTAAACACATCAATAAAGTGCTTACCTGCTTCTACACCAGGAATGGTCTGCTAAAGAGATTAATGGCCTCCTGAGATTTTTTCAGCTAACATCAAGAATTCATTTAGAATAGCAAGCAAGACTAAAGACTCATGCCAATCGGCCAATGTTCATCCCACCTCTGTGGTTTAGCCCACAGATGGATGGACGGACAACAAATGCTACTAACCTTAAGGTTTGGGTAGTTACTACTTATATTTAGTATGTTTATTTATAACCACATATTTCTCATCATTAGGAACTGTGTTGATGGTTTATTTTCAGAAGATACTACTGTCTCTCTCTCTCTCTCTCTCTCTCTCTCTCTTTATAATTGCTGCTTTTGTACTATATAAGGTAGCCGTACAGCCATGTATTGGTATAGGTAAAGTACAGGCGTAGACCTAAGAAGGAATACATATGGTAGGAGGACATAAATCAGTGAAGGAACCAAGGGTATGAGAGTAGGAATGATGCACGGAGTAGAAGGTTATGTTAGTGGAGTTGAAGATTGCATTGTGATGATACACAACATCTAGAAGTAGTAAGTCATATTCTACACTAAGTGGGTAAATTGTGGCTTGCCTGCATCTAGATGTCATGTACCACTGTTGCACAATCACACTTTTGTTGCATTTTCTTAACTCTTTTGTTACTAATTTGTAGTATATTTGTGAGTTGCATTTTCCTAACTATTGTGTTGCTAATTTATTTATATTAGATGTGTCAGTACTGGAATATGAACATTTGTAGAGTGATTTGCTTATTGTACTGATGCAGGGCATGCTTTACTCGGAAAAAGGGTGTTGTTTCTTGTAAGAAAAATTGCTGCTCTTCATTTTGTCGGTGAACAAAACTTTAATGTGATGCCCATTCATACAAATCAGGTAGCAACATGATAAATTTGAGGTTGTGTGAATGACTGGGATTTTCTGATCATGTAATTTATTGACTGCTTATTTATTATTACTGTCCATTTTATTTATTAACTTCTTATTTATTGTGTTATAATCAGTGTTCATAATCTATGTAAAAAAAGAAAAAACAAAAATGAATCACAACAATTTGTAGTACTTAATGGACAGGTAGGCACAAAGTGAATGACTAAGCCCTGGACATTTCATAAAAGGGCTTGGAGCATGTAATTCCTAGTATATGCATTATACAGGCATGACAGAAGGAATGGGATGGGGAAGTGTATCCTTTGTAAGCCAAGGCACTACACTAAATTGTGTCAGAACTGATGGAGTAAATACATAGGTGAGGGGGCTGCATGGACAAGCAAAAATTAGGTACCTAGTAGGTAAGCTGGAAGAGAAGAAAGGGACACAAGCTGGTTTGATGCACATAATGAAACAAAAGACTCCAAAAACAGAGATAGTGGAAGTAAAAGCACCAGAGAGAAAAGTCTGGATTGGAGAAACAGATTGTTAGTGAAGATGTTTATTGCTGATATCTTGAAAGGAACCTTCCAGTATTAAAGTCTGGATAGTTAGATGAGCTCATTGAACAGTAGAGCAGGCACATTTTACCCCAGTAATACAGCAGCATGTGTGAACAGAGAGAATTCAAGGAGTCGTATTAGCCAAGGGTACAAGAATTATAAACCTATAAGTATCTTCATCCATTGCCAACAGCCAGTATGCAACTGTATGGTTCACAAGATGGAAGGATAGCAGATTGACAAAACACAACAGGGAATTGAACTACAGGTGACTAGATTATAGTAATCTAAAAGAAATATTTGAGACAGTAATGAGGGACTGGAGAAAGAGGGAGGCAATAATAAGACTGCTCATAAGGATCAAATACATGTTACAGCAAATAATGGAAAAGTGTCTAGGCAAAAAGGAGCAACGACGAAAGGAAAAAGAAGCTATGGAGTTGCAGTCAGGAAGCAAATGATACAGAAATTCACAGAGCTAAGAAAATTACATTTCAGTATCGATAAAAAGAAAAAGGAGTATACACAAGAGAGCAACAAAGTTAGAAAAGGTATAACAAATGAGGTATAGACTGGACGGGAGAAATGAAAATAGTGCATTGAGTAAAAACAGAAAAAAGGAGGAAACATGAAGAAAGAGGAAAGTATAGACAGAACATTTGAAAATTACAGAATATAAGTCTCAAGGAAGAAATGTAGTACAGACAAGACAGAGACAGCATAAATACTCAGCTTTGTGAGACCTTCTACCTGAAACAGGGGAAATTGCTGACATGCAAAGAAGTAGATGAAGGCCCAAGGAAATGGATAACTTAATGATGGTAAGAGGTCAGGAAACACAGAGATAATAAGCCATTGTGCAAGCATTTCACATCTTGCTGGATCCAGAGGAACTTGTCAAGAGTGGTTTGGAAATTCTCAGAATTAATTTTACAAAATGTCAGTCAAAAAAGCCACAGTGGTATCACTCCGCAAAAGTGATGTATAAAAAAATTAAGAGACTTCACTCCTGTTCTTCTTCTTTCCTCAGTAAATGAGAGACAATGGAGAGCATATTGATGGAATGGTTACCTGACCTCTAAGGACAAATAATATAATAGAAAAAAGCACTAGGAGGCTCTGGCCAAAAGGTAAAGTCGATTAAGCATGACTGAGTTTTGTGCTAAACATAGAGAAAAGTCATCTCATTAATTACTGACTACACAGTTTTCTGCAAAGTCTTTCATTCAAGTCTCAAAATGACTGACTGACATGCTTAAAAGCAAATAAAATGAGTGGAGGAATAGATGAGTGATGGAAAGAAAGAAAATGCTGGTGGCACGGCTGAAAGGTAATATAGGTTCTAAGTGGGTCCTATAGTGGTCGATCTTGGACCCAATGGGACTTTCATCTTAGAAGTCATAAGGGAGCGTGATAATAATATCAAGTTCCCTGCAGACATTTACAAGATGCAACCTAATATTCTATTCATTTCTGAAGGTCTTCTACAGTCAGATACAATAAACTAGTAGATTCTTTTCAGAACAGGCCATTTAAACATTTAAGAAAAAAGGAAGCTGAAGTGTGAAGACAGGCTGAAGAAACTGGGCATACATACACTCCAAATATGAGTGGAGAATAAAGGGACATGCTATGGAAGTGATATACTGTTCATTTTTAGCAGAAATAACTTAAAGCAGGAGGTGTTGAGAAATGAGACTGAACAGCTGATAGATCAAGGAAGAGGATTCATGTCTGCTGTACATAAATACTTATTAAAGAAAATGTTAATATGACTTGCAATGACCTGCAAGTGAAACTAGATTATTACAGATTAAATGTGCTATACAGATCTATCAGTGAAACTCTTGAAGTGAAGATTAATGGTTGCATTCATGAGAACTGGGAGTTGTGTAAAATATAAGCAAGAGAGGATAATATACCTCTCAGCTGTAATGATTTAGGCATAGCACTACAATTTTAGCACTCATTTCTATCCTTGTACCTCTTACATTTACCAGTGTTCCTCATACATTTAGACCTGTTTGTGAGTACATACACTATTAAATAAATAAACTAACCAAGTAAGACAATTCCTTACCATTAACTATATAGGCTCTGATATATGAAGAACGTCTGTTGTGAAATATACAAAAGTGCTCCTCTTTCTGACTCTATTATGCTTTTTTAAAGGCTGGTTGTATGATTTATAATGCTTGGAGATTGAGAGATATGATGGTTAAACAGGAAAGTGGATACACAGTGAGCAGCTGCAGTAACTGGTCAGATATGCAAGACCACTCACTTATCACCTCCCTTTGACATATTTATTTCATGTTTTGTATTAGGTTTTTATACCATAACATAGAGGATTATGATTGGGGCAGCGATCATAACCCATTTGTTTGAGACATAGATGCCAAGAAATTCACCTTAAGAGCGAAGCTTGAGATTTGAATTTTGGTATCAATGTCATGAACACATAACTCATAGCTTCATAGGTAGGTACTAGGCTATCTGCCCGAGGGCATTTTAAGCCTAGCCAGAGTGTGCCAGCTTTCACCACCCCATTGATTAATTAACTAAGCCGCTGTCATGCAGAGCCAATGAAGTGATCCCAGGGCTGTATTTTCTGTTACCCATCCACTCGTCAAGGCTTCTCTTGAAGAGTGTTAGTGAGGGGCTCTGCCTAATGTAGTTAGGAATTTTGTTCCAAAGCATAGGGAGTCTCTGTGACAGGAATCTATCCCTCCAGCATGTTCTATTTATTGTTGTGGTGAGGTTTATCTCACTAGAGTGCGTGGCTCACAGTGACTTGGATTTCTTTAGGTGGAGCATGTCCATCAATTCTGAGTTGGACATGGCTTTGTAAGTCAGGCAGAGATCACCTCTGAGTAAGCTATATGCCACTGAGTACAGCTGGAGTTTTTTCAGTTGGGCTGCATAGGACATATTTGAGGCCAGTAATCCTCTTGGTGAGGTGCTTTTGTGGTCTTTCCAGCTGTTGGAAGTGTCTTGTGAGGTACATCCCAAATGGGGTATTGTACTCTATGATGGGTCTGATGAGTGATGAGTAGAGGGGCACTATAACCTCTTTATTTCTAGATGCGAACCCCTTAGTAATTAGATGGGCCACATAGAAGGATTTCCTAACTACTTTGGCAATATGTTTGTCAAAGGAGAGATTACTATCTACCTGGGTTCCCAGATCTCTTATTACCTCTTCTGTATTAAGGGGGCTGCCGCATATGTGGTAATTTGTGGGTGTTTTGTTTTTCACAAATGGGATGACTATGCATTTTTTGGCCTTTAGCTTGATGCCATGACTTTGACACCAGGTGTCTGTCTCAGTAAGGCCTTTTTGAACATTGTCCGTGTCAGCCGGAGAGTCAATTATGGCTCCCAGTTTACATTCATCTGTGAACATGATTAGCCATAGTCCTCCTGTGTTTGCCTGTACTTCTGAGAAATATATGCCGAACAGTAGGGGTCCCAGAACCGAGCCTTGCAGGACACCACTTATGACTGGTTTAGAGTTGGACCTGGAGCCCACTATTCTTACAGTGTGAGTTCTGTCTGTAAGCCAGTTGGCAACCCATCTTGTGACGTAGGGGTTTATGTTCAGGCTGGTGAGTTTTTCTCTAATACCCGAGTGAGGAATGGTGTCGAACACCTTGGCAAGATCAAGGTAGGCTGTGTGAACCACCTTTCCTTCGTCTATGGCCTTGGTGACTGTCTCGAAGAAGTCAACCAGGTTTAGTAGGCATGATCTGCCCTTAACAAAGCCGAACTGGGTCGGGTCAAGTGTTTGGAGGTTCCCAATGTCTTTGTTAATGGGTTCCAAGATGATGCGCTCCATAACTTTGCAGACCAGGCTAGTCAGGCTTATGGGGCGATAGTTACCAGGGTCAGTTGTGGCCCCTCCTTTGTGGAGCAGAATAACTGTTGCTGTGAGCCATTCTATGGGCATGTAGCCTGTGGAGAGGCTAAGGTTGAACAACGTGTTTAGGTAGGGTGTTCGTTTTTTCTGTAGTTCGTGCAAGATGCAGCCTGGGACACCATCTGGCCCCATTGATGCTGTGTTTTGGGCTTTTGAAAGGGCTGTTCTCACCTGTGCTTCTGTGATTTCTGGGACACTACACTTTTCCAGTATTGTTGTGGGCCCTTTTGAAGGTGAGAGGGAGGTGACGTTTGCACTGAATCTATCTGCCAGGAAGTTGGCAATATCAGTAGGTTCAATATATTTTGTGCTGTTTTGCACTAGCTCAGAGCATATCTGTGAGTTGGCACTTGGATTTTTGACATAGCTAAAGAAGGCTTTGTGGTTATCTTTTGAATCCTTGGCTATTTTTCTTTCGAAGTTAGCCTTGGATGATTTTTTGAGGGACTTTAGTTTCTTACTGATACTGATCAGGAATGTCTTTCCTTCTTGGGATTTGCTTTTTTTCTGAACTAGTTTCCCCCTTCTGTTGTATAACCTGTTTATGGCAGGGGTCCACCATACTGGTTTCCTTCTCTTAGGGGAGTGAGTCTTGGTCTTGCTAGGGATGATACGATCCATGCATCCTTGTAGGTGCTCATAGAGTGCAATTGTAAGGGATTCTGCATCTTGGGCAGTGTTATCCTTTAGCATGGGGGCTGTGAAACTTACCACCTCTGCCTTAAGTAAGGTGAAGTTTGCTTTAGAAAAGGTTTTCACTGTGGTTTCCTTGGTTGGTGGTGGTGGTGGGGTGTGGACATACAGGGTGATTAGTTTATGGTCTAATCTAACCAGTGATGGGTTGACTTCCAGTACGGAACACCTGTCGCCCATGTTGGTGATGACCAGGTCCAATATGTTGTGGCCTCTGGCAGGGGAGTTTACCAGCTAATCCAGGGCATTTGAGTTGATAAATTCCAGGAAGCGCTGAGCCTGGGAGTTTGTACTCAAGTAGTTTTCCCAGTTAAGGGTAGGGTAATTGAAATTACCCAATATCAGGGTGTTCGGTTGGACCTTCATGTTTTCCAGTGTCTCCAGAAAGGAAGAGTGGTGGTCCTGGGTCATGGAGGGTGATATGTAGCAGGCCACAATTTGCATTGCAGATTTGCCCAATGCTAGTTGCACATGGATGATCTCAGAGGTATCATGCTGCGCCACTAAACTGGAGGTATGAGCATCCTTGATGAATATGGATACACCCCCTCCTCTTGTGTTTCGGTCCATGTTCTGTGGCCAAAATGTTTGGTATGAGTTGTAGCCCAGTAGTGCTGGAGAGCTCTCTGGAGCCTTGAACCAGGTTTCAGTTACTGCACAGATATCGGCGTTCTCCATACTTAGGAGTGCTTCGAGCGCATGCATTTTGAGATTTAAACTCCTGAAGTCCTTAACTGAACTTTAAGATCTGAGACCCAGCCATAATTCTTTGTAGTACATGGAACTCTTTCTGCTTATTATACTACTAGTTACATTGAAAAAAAAAAACTTTAGTGTTTTACTGGCTTTGAAATCCATAAAGCACTTAGACACATAGAGAGTGCTGTCAGAAGGGCTGTGTAATACAGTCCCTTATGTTTACGCTTACCTTGCCATGCCTCTAAACTGTGCATATGTTCCGAGAATGTCCAGAGTTTTACCTCATTTGTTTGATCTTTTCCTCATAAAGTCTGTGGTTTTCAGACAGATCATGGAGGATTGAAGTCACTGAATACTGACATACATTTATATTTCAGAGTTTGTATCCTTCAGAGAAAATGCAGGTGAATGCACATCCTATTGTTCTAGTTATTTTCTAAGTCTGTAAGAGAAAGACAAACTTTATCAGTACAGACAGCAAACAGAACCAAATCTTTTATTTTGGTGCTGCTATCTGCTGGTCTGTATTTGCAGATTTTATAGTGTAGCCCTAGACATGACCTTAACAACTTAAGCAGGGGGTGCTTAACATTTGTTAAGATAGGGTCTCTCACCACTGTAGCTATTAACTGATTTGTATTCTTTCAAATATCGTAGTATAATCAACATGCTCCATGCACTACAAAACGTTTATAGATTATAATGTTTACACTTACAGTGAGTCGTGCTTCTTTTTCTGGGTATTGTTAGTGGAGACTGCAATTTAATTACTTTGGTTACATGGTCAGTGTGGTAGTATGTGCTTTTCTAAGACTCTGATTGTCCACTGTATATATATATATATATATATATATATATATATATATATATATATATATATATATACAGACACATAAACATGTGAAGTGCTACAAGGCTGGTCCAGTTAATGGCAAATCCTACAGAAACTGTAACATAAACCTGATTTTATTAACTATAGATGCACTTCTCTTGATTGATGACCAACAACAACACTCTTCCCCAAAACCATAATGTTCTCTACCTTTATCAGCATACAGCACAGTAATGGTTTCTTCAGGGTCTCTCTGATAAGCTACAAACTATGCACAGAATGCTGTTTTCTAACTACTTCTGCTGCATAATTTATGAAGGCCTACAGGTAAATGTTAAAAAATAGACAATGTTGTACACCGTATTTCAAATTAGACCAGTCTTAGTTCAGTTCACTGTGTTACTAATGAGAACACTGTTTTATGAAAAAAATGTTTCATATGCATGACACAATGCACAATCTCCAGAATTATGAAATGTTTATGTGCAAATGGAATATTTTCCAAGAATTTCTGCTTATGGCAAGAGGATGCTAATCTCAAATGCATTTTAATGAAAAAGTTGCAAATGGACAGCAGGAGAAAACATTCATCAGATGGGACACTTATTTTATCAAATCATTGTGATAATGATTCATTTCACTTGATCCACTTATGATATTCAATGTATTCAGTGAAAGATACCAAAAAAAAAAATTTTGCCTGACACATGGCTACAGTTTTCTTTAACCCCAGTCAAGTTTAAGACTGGTATAGTATGCCTGACCTGATTTGCTGAATGATTGCATATTACATGCTGTTATAGCCTATTAACATAGTGTGAAAACAAAACGAAAAACAAAGTAACTTCACAAATAAAACCAGTGAACAAAACTTTCCGAAGATGAATAAATCCAGCTAATAAAGTATGGAACACCAAAATTAGCACTTTCATTCACTTTATTTGACGTGAACTTCATCAGAAAACAACTCTCCCAGACACTAAAGCATTTTATATAATAAAACAATAATCACATGGTCTATGATGTCAATCATTAATTAAATCCATTAAAGTAAAAAATATAAATGTAATGAAAGAAAATGTAATAAATATATATTTTCAAAGTTAGTATAAAAAAACAAAAATAATATGTATGAAACAATATAAAAAGGTATGTATATATAAAAAAATATATATATGTATATATATGTATATGTTATAACAATAATACTTTTACATTCATTTTGTTTGTAAAAAACATTTTATATTCACTAAATTATTTAGTCCTGGAACATGATCAGCTCCTAAATATACTTGCCAAATAGATTCTTTACGTTCCAACAGGAGTTTATTATTTCCAGTAAATAAACTGTTATCAACACTGTCCAAAACAGAAAAAATAAACTTTTTAAAATTATTACACTCGGTAGAATGTTTGCCCAGTGCATTCATCGTGTCCTTGTTTTAATTGCTAAGATATGTTCACTAATTCTTTTTTTGAGAGTTCTTGTAGTCATCCCTACATAATAACTAGGGCAGGACTGGCACTGGGCTAAATACACTACCATTTCACTATGACTACTAATACTTTTTAGACCAGTGTGTAATATTAAGATGTGAAAAGTAAAATGAAGATAAATTACTTATAAATCTGCACTGCTTACAATGATGGAAAGCATAAGTGCCCTTGGTTTTAATATTTACTTGTTTGTCAATGGCACATGTATCTACTTTTTTCTCTCTAATAAGCTCTTCAGATTTACAACTTTTTTAAAAATAAAATTAGGTCTAATGCCTATTGCTTTGGCCAATTCCTGATTACCTAACACTACCTTCCGATTTTCAACTATAATGCTTTTAATAAGCCACATTTCATTAGAAATGGGCAAAACAAAAGCATTAGTGAATTATTTGCTTTCAATAAGAGTGTTACTAGTAGAAAACACTGAACAAGTAGTCAGAATAGGACCAGCTGTGTTGTTTCTCAGGACCATGTATAGTGTGAAAACAAGTATTTAGCCACCCTAAAAGAGAGATTTGTCCTACCCGAGGGTAAATAGACTGTAAGGAAAGATGGTAAAATAAGTGCAGAAACTTAGTAAAAGATTTACCAGTAAGGTGTAAAAACTGTACTGCAGGCCAGACATGTCTTTAGAAGTAATGGTGCACATGAAAGGAGGAAAAAAACATCCAATCTGTAGGTTATATTCAAATGCAAGATGGGTGTTCTGTGTAACCATGAATCCACATCTCAAATCCATACTGAAGGGTATCTGATCAAAGTAAAAAAAAAACTATATATATGTGTGTGTGTGTGTGTGTGTGTGTGTGTGTGTGTGTGTGTGTGTGTGTGTGTGTGTGTGTGTGTCTATATATATATATATATATATATATATATATATATATATATATATAGAGAGAGAGAGAGAGAAAGAGAGTATATATATATATATATATATATATATATATATATATATATATATATATATATATATATATATATATGTGCATATTCATATAGTTAGTATGCTATATAAAAGCATCAACATCAAACAAGCAGAAGAAATGTTCACAACTGTATTCCCAAAATGAAAGTAAATGCAACAAATAAATCAAAAGTGCAGACTGCTTGACTGGCAGCCCCAAATACCTTTAATTGGGCTCAGGCTCATACTTGTTAGTGTAGACATTTGTTAAAAGTGTACTTGGAAAATTGGGCATACTGTGTTCCAGACCCAGATGGAAGATACAAATAGAAATCTGTTTCCCCACACTTTCAACAGTTACTAACTTTATTTGACATCTACATTGTTGTGTAGTCTGGTCTCTTTCCATGTTCCTGTATGATGGACATTACTACAGTCTGCTTGGCTTGTAAGTTGTATAGGATTTTATGAGACTTTTAATTTTTTTTTTCTTCACAAGAACTGCGGTGGTGGTGCTGCGTAGGCGTTCGCCCCCTCACAGTTAACAGCTGGACGCTATTCTCGATTCTCAGTTAGCGTGTGTGGCGACGGCGACATGTGATGATGCGCGGGCCTTTTGCTAAGGTTGCGTGCGCTAGGCCGGCAACTCAGCCAGTAAAAAAAACTCTAATGGAGTCTCCGCGACGGAGTTCACTGTGCTGACTAAAAAAAAAAAAACACACACAATTCTTCAGCAATATCTAACTTTTGTAACAGCTCAAAAGAACTGAACAATGTTGAGGCTTTTTGTATTTCTGTAATGGCAAACAGACAAAACCTGCATTGTTGCTTAGAGGGATACAGTTCTAATCATTACCCAGGTGACTCAGATTTGATTAGCAGCTTGAGTACTTGATAGAACAGTTGTGATGTTTGGTATGTCCAACCTTGGTGAGAGAAATTGAGTCCTGGGTAGCTCATGCAGTTCTCGTCACCCAATCATTTCCAGATGGCAGAGTTAGTTTTTAAAAATCAGGGCCAGTGCAGAGAAGACACGGGCATCACCTCACAAGTCAGTCAGGGTAGGGCCAGTCAACAACATGAAGAAGCATGAAGGACTTAGATAGAAGAACAGACACACCTTGTGGTGATGTAAGTGACTGCATCATCATCTAAGGGAAGGGGTTAGGCCTTTCTACATAATGGTCTCATCACTATGATGCCAGCAAGAGCACCAAACTTCCAAGGCCCTGCCTAGATGATGACCCTTTGTAATGACATGTCCCTATAGAATCTGAAGGGATTCCCTCATCTCTCTGGAATGAATGGATTTGATTCCAACAGTAGATGTCTTGGTGGCTGTCAGGGAGAGGGTCAAAAGCTTATATTCTAGAATAAACATCTGTATTAGCCTGTTGTTTTTGCCATCAGCATGAGCTAAAGTGTTCAGACAAAATGTTACACTAACCCCCCCCCCCACCTGTGATGATACACTGAGGTTTGTAAATGCTTGAGCTTAAAGCATATGCATTCTGGTGCATTATTTTGAATATAAACAGAATCCCCTGGTCATTCGGTAGTTTCTTAGGTATCCCTAATATGGAAAATAATAAGAGTAACTCACCAGTTACAGATTTAGCAGAAGAACATCCTCAGAGTATTTAGTTGCATAGCTCAAAATAACCATTTCTGGATTTTACTGATAGCACAGCAATACACTCAAATGGCACCTCTTGGAAAGGTCTTCAAACCAAAGGATTTTTTTTTTATTTTTGAAGCTTGGGTGAGGAATTGCCATTTATTATTCAGGGCATCCAACAGAGAAGGTCTCATCTGCTTTTGTTTTTTTCCTGCTTTTATTTATTAAGTATGCTCGGACCATGTGACTTTTTCAATATTGGTTATTTTAGGCTGTTTCAGCCTTGTTTTATTATTCAAGAATGTGTCAGGTTCTCCCAAATTTTCTGGTTTGCATTATAATGGATCCCTCCTGACCAGACCTGAATGGTGAGTCAGACATACTGGACAGGTCACACTTGCATTCTGAGAGGGTGGATGTTGTGCTTAGTGACACCATTCCCAGTATTGGTAAGGCTGTCACTGTCTGTGTGTGTGTGTGTGTGTGTGTGTGTGTGTGTGTGTGTGTGTGTGTGTGTGTGTGTGTTCCATAACACAATCAAAACAGGGGAAGCTTCACTTGAGGCAAAATTTGCATCAAGATGGATGCTAATAGTAAGGACAGATATAACCACATACACAAATGAGTAGAAAATCAAAAATGTGGTACATTACAGTTCAATGGAATCACTATGACTGAGCCAAAAGATGCAGTTAAATCACTAGCATAGAAATTCAGAGCAAACTTCAACCCACAAAGGGAAATTCCATCCACTTTTTCTCTATGAAATGTGCATATACCTTAAATTACATTTGAAATGGTCACTTCTGTTCTTAGAACATTCAGAAGCGCCATTTTCAGAGGACCACATGAGGTACCATGAAACTAACTTTTGTGCAATCAGAAATGGCCTTGTGATCTTACTTTTCTTGTGTGTCTATTACTTTCCTTTCTGCTTGTTATTGTGAAACTTTAAAGATTTCTCCTATTTGCTGGATCACTCAGTTTTGTTTCATAAAGGTAAACACAGTTGGCAGAGCATTTTCATTGTTGCCAAGCTGCTAAATGTCAAAACAGTGAGGAAACTAGAATCAGCAGAAGAGAGATCCTCTGAGAGGAGGCTTGTGAAACTGTTTTGATGAAAGAAACAGTTATGAATCGAGAAACAAATAGCAAAACTACAGATCCAATTGTAAATAAGTGGAAAGGGAACAACTTTCAGGAAGGTTATCCACAGAACAGCAACAAGAGATGACAAAAACAAAAATTGTCCCTTAAAATTGTCAGTGACATATCTGGTAATGAAGAGGTGGACAGCCATCCACTTTAACAATGCAAAAGTGCATGACTCTTGATGCTAAAATTTTCACACAGGTCATGCTGAAAATAAGCCATTCTCAGAAATGCTTCGAAACATTTTAAATCAGCTTGCAGCACTTGGAATGAAAGATCTTCCCACCAAACCGTCTGCTGTGGATGAAAAATTATCACTGTGTAGGGCAGTAGATGACAATGAAGTTGCAGACCTTGTTGGAAATTTGAAGAGGCATGAAAGGACAATCAGAGTGAATTGTGAGCTGCTGTTGTATATTGTGACCGTTTTAGTTAACAAAATTAAAACAACTGCAGCTTTACAGTTTCCTGACAAATACCCAGTGTTAAATTAAAAATGTGTTATTTTTTTTTAAAGTGCATTTCTTAACTACTTAATGTTTATAATAACATTGGGAGCAGATTACTTTTTAAAGATAACTGTCTCTAATGAGTTTGAAATAAATACAGACAAAAAAGTCTGTTTAGGATAATTAATAGCAGGAAAATCTCCATTTTCATTCTTCAGTATACATTATCAATCTATCTAGTTTTATAATTCTATAATCATACCTCTCAACTGCACAGAATTTCGCAGGATATCCAGATTTTTGCTTCATATTTTTGGTCCATTTCTCATAAAATTGTGGTTTTAAGGCAAATCATTGGCAAATTATAGAAGGCTGAAGTAAGAAAATAATGACAGACATTTGAGTTTCCGACTTAATATTCTTCAGAAAATTCATGCTAATGCAAAACCTGTAATTCTATCAATTTTGTAAGTTTGTAAGAGCAATATTTAAAAAGTGTCCTTATTTTTGGGCTTTGAGCCCCCATTATTGATGGCTTTGCCCAAATTTCTTTCTCTAAGAAGTTGAGAGGTATGTCTCTAATTAATACACATGTGGCAAAGATCAGCAAAAGTATTGGTGAAAAGAGAGTGGGTGATTCTGTAAATTGTTAGAGGTGTGCTTTTAAGAATGCCATTTACCCACATATGGTTTGTGAATCTCCTTGTGTGGCACATATCTGGTTCCAAACAACTAAATGTGCTCCTCAAACAACTTTGCAGGGCATTTTTGAAGTGAAATATTTGCTACTAGAGATCAAATCACAAGGGCTCACAGTAAAATATCTCATGTATTGTGGGTTAAGGAATGTGAAATCAATTATCTTGGCAATTATTTTTATAGAATAGATGTTTATTTATTTTGACAGGTGTAGACATGTCCATAGGTTAAATTCTAAGTTGAGATCATGGTCTAGACCTCATTTAGATATGAATTTATGACACAAATATTTGGCTGTTTTTCTATAAAGTAAGAGTTTAAAACACATGCATTACTTTCTGAACTTATTGTAACTTAAGAGGAATTTTTGCTAGTATTGTCTTTATTACTTTCCTAAGAGTTGTGATGGTTATTAATTCTAATTGGTATGTATATGTATTCCTATGGCTGGTTTCTTCACTCTGTGAGAATCAAATGTTTCAAGTATATAGGATCTTTGACATTATTAATGTGTAATCTAAGTGATGTTTAGAATGATCCGGCAAGTAGTTATTTTAATCTTATGATGTTATCTTTTTTAATAAAGTATATATTAAGAAAAGCCTAGTATGCCCTCTTACGTACATTCAAAACAGAGCATTAAAAACTATCTATCAGAATAGAGCTAAATCAATAATTTGCATATGTAGTATCTTCAACTTGAATATATAATTTTGATGTGTGGGATTTATTACATGTATATATGAATTATTGTTATTTTATACATTATTAATTTTGTACATTTACCTCCTTTTTATACAAACACAGTTGTTATTTTACTTATTTGCCTTTGTTTACTAGGGAAGTCCAACTGGGCAAATTCCTTTTATGGAGTAGGCCTGGGGAGAAAAGCTCCACAGAGAATATAAGTACAGATTAACAATAATATTGAATACATTTGAATATAAGAGAAAAAGAAAAGAAAATCATGTTTTAATGTAAAAGTCTTGTATACAAGGTTTTAAAATGTATACAGGGTATAATTAAAGGAAAGATTACACATATGATATAAGCAGCATTCACTTGTTATGCTAGCATTTAAGGTAACAAAAACATATTAATTAGTATTTCTGGTGGATGGATTTAGGAATAGTGAGAATGTGGTGGCAGAGATGAGAGATAAAGGAGTAGAAAAAAATTATTAGAGATGAATTACAACATGGAGGGTTTAATAGGACAGAGGAGATGTTTGTAAATGAATATCTGTGGAGATTGTGGAATTATCTGTATACTACTTTGGGTGAAGTAGAGTTTGAAGTGTGGAGTTTTAGGGATGAACTGAGAGGTCACACAAGTGAAAAAGCACACTGAATAATCCAGATGGTAAGAAGGTGATGTTTTAGTTGTGACTTGAAATGTTGAGGGTTTAGTAGGATTTGTAGTTTCCCATACAGATAATGGAAGGAACTTCTTAAGTTTGGCTACTTGGGAGGAGAAGAGATAATTCCTGTTTAAGTTATTGGAGAAGCTACTGCTAAAGAGAAGTTTTCTGAGAATCTAAGGGATAAGTGAAGGGAATACCATGACATGAGCAAATATAGTGATGGACTTTTATTGGGAAACTGTAGTATTTTATGAGCTTGTTTTTGTTGACAGAGCTTATGGTAATCAGGGAATTCAAGTGAATTTAACTGTACTAGAGATTTGCAGTGACAGGCATATAAGGATAAGTTCAATGTGAATCTGACAGTTTTATTATATGTTTGTTAGAGTCGAGAGAGTCGTGTGAATTGAAAGTTGTTGAAAATGTAAACAAAACAGAGGAGGGTGACCAGAAGTAATAAGCAACTATAATGCTTTTTTTCTGGTAGATTCAGTGAGATAAGTTTTTGTTTGGTAGAAGAAGCCCAGTTTTTGATGATTTTTTTGAGGGGATTTGATGGATGTAGAGGGCAATTTTCATATTTTGATCCTTACTTAGTCCTAACAGTTTATTGTGTCTAACCTAGTAAATGACTGTCCTGTTTGTTGAGGTGATAGTGTAGGTAGTTGCAACATTTTGGTAGATTTTGGGGGTGAACAGCATCAGTTATTTTATATATTGTAAACAAGGATTTTTTATTATTATTATAACTCTTTGAGCTTGGGTGTGTCCATAAAAGCATCCTTCTGGCCAGTGCACTTAACAGTTTAACAAATATTTAATAAATAAATACATCACTGATACTTGGAAGTAGCCTATAGTGGCCTCAATCCACAAGAAACTTCCTTGCACAGACATCTGCGCTTGCAGACTGGTGAATCTCACATGTATATTTTGCATACTGATAGAAATAAGCATTATGGGACTTCTCAGACAGACCATGGAAACCTTATTTTCTATGACATAACCCAGTGATGTTTTATCAAAGGCATACTTAACCCCATAAATTTTCTTGAGAATGTGACTTCACCCTAAATGAATATTTTCCTGTCCGTGCAATTAAACTCAGTCTAAAATGTTTGATCATAAGCAGAAACAAGGATCCAAAGGCGAATGAAACTAATAATGTGGGTTCATGGTTGGCTACTTGGCCTTATAGGCCATGAAAGAACAGGGGGTAAATTATATTCTCATATCCCCTGACACCAATGGAGTCATTAAGGTTCTGTCATTTTAACACTCCTATGTGTCGTTATTTTCTCTGATGTCAAAACTGATATCAGTGTCGGGCTCACTAGATATGTTGATGAGTGCTATCTTGAGAATATTGTCCTTGACCCTGCTGATACCAGTTAGCAGGCCTTTGTAGAAGATGATCTTTTGTTTGGTACCCATATAACTGCTGGCACTGTAAAGCATATGGAATTATTTTTATAGAATGGATGTCAATTCATTTTGACAGGTGGAGACATGTCCATAGGTTAAATTCTAAGTTGAGATCATGGTCTAGACCTCATTTAGATATGAATTTATGACACAAATATTTGGCTGTTTTTCTATAAAGTATGAGTTTACCACACATGCATTACTTTCTGAACTTATTGTAACTTAAGAGGAATTTTTGCTAGTTTTGTCTTTATTACTTTCCTAAGAGTCTTGATGGTTATTAATTCTACTTTGTATGTATATGTATTCCTATGGCTGGTTTCTTCACTCTGTGAGAATCAATTGTTTCAAGTATATAGGATCTTTGACATTATTAATGTGTAATCTAAGTGATGTTTAGACTGATCCGGCAAGTCATTATTTTAATCTTATGATGTCATCTTTTTTTAATAAAGTATATATTAAGAAAAGCCTAGTATGCCCTCTTACGTACATTCAAAACAGAGCATTAAAAACTATCTATCAGAATAGAGCTAAGTCAATAATTTGCATATGTAGTATCTTCAACTTGAATATATAATTTTGATGTGTGGGATTTATTACATGTATATATGAATTAAAGAATTTTTCAAAATTTTGTCCCTTTCCTTTTAACCCCCATTGTTAATTTTTTTATTTCCAAATTTTATAGGGGTTTTGGGGAAAAATTTTTTAAGAGGGCCTTGGGGGCTACAAATTAGTGATTTCCCCCAATATTTAAAACTTTGAAAAAGAAAAGAAAAAATATTTTTAAGGGAAAATCTTGTTGATTTTAATACAGGGTAAATTAAAAGTTCAAAATTAAAGATTACTTGATGGACTTTGGTAACAAACTTTTTCCCCAATATATGGGTTTTGGTTTTTAAAAGGGGGCAAAAATAAATAAGGAGTGAAAAAAGATTGGGCAATTTTGGAAATTTTTAAAAGGGCAAGGGGAAAAAATTTTTAAAAATTTTGGGGAAATTTGGAAAATTTTTGGATACAATTGGTAAGAAGTTGAATGTGGAGTTTAGGGATTAACTAGGGTTACAAAGTAAAAACCAAATAAAATAGCGGAGAAGGTTATGTTTGTTTGGGTTGAAAATTTTGGGGGTTTTGGGTTTAGCCCCTAAGATAATTAAGGGAATTTAAGTTTAGTTGGGAGGAAAAGTAAAGGGGTTTTTTTAAAAATATTTTTTGAAATTTTCCAAAAATTTAATTATTTAAAAACCATGAAAGAAAAAATTTAATGAGGGCCTTTATTGGAAAGGGATTTTTTACAAAAGGTAGTTACAGACTTATTAATCAAAATTCCAAATGAAAACGACTAGGAAATTTAGTAAGGGGTATAAGATGTTCAGTCAATCTGAAGGTTTTTAAAATTTTGTTAGGTGAGGTTTTAAAGAAGGGGTTTAAAGAAACAAACAGAGAGGGTGATGAAGAAAGCACTAAATGCTTTTTTGGGGTTCAATAAGTTTTTTGGAAAGAAGGCCCCCTTTTTGATAAATTTTTTAAATTTATTTTGACTTTTCATAGATCCCTTTTTAAACCTAATTTTTTTTCCCCAAACCCGTTTGAAATCCTTTTTTAGGTGAAAGTTGGGAGTTAACCTTTGGTTTTTTTTTGGGGAAACCTGATTTAAATAAACAAGGGTTTTTTTTAAATTTTAAACTCTTTATTTTGTGATAAAAATCTGTTTGGAGTGAATTAAAGTTTAACAAAAATTTTTTAATTCCCCAAAATAACTTAAATAGCCTAAAGTTTCCTCAACCCAAAAAAATTTTCCCGAATTGTTTCCATGTTTAACCAAATGTTATTTTGCCAATGGAAAATAAGCATTATGGGAACCCCAACAGACCTAAATTATTTTATGAAATAAATTGATTTTCCAAATTTCAATAAAAATTTTTTTTAGAAATTTATTAACCCAAATAATATTTTTTGTCCCAATTAAATGTTTAAAATTTTACATAAAAAACCACCAAAAATGAACTATAAAGTTGACCCTGGTTTAATTGGTTAAGGCCTTAAAGAACAGTAAATTTTTTTTAATCCCCTGAAACCAAAATTAAAGGGTTTGTCATTTTAAACCCCAGTTTTTTTCCTATTAAAATGATTCATTCGGGCCCATTGGTATCTGATGAGTGCTTCTTAAAAATTTCCCCTTTCCCTGTGTAATTGCAGGGTTTTAGGTTTTATAAATTTTTTTTTACCCAAAAAGGGTCATTTTAAAAAAATTGGAATTTTTTTTGTAAAACAAATTTTTTAAAGGGGAGACATTTCCCAAATTAAATTTTGTTGGGGTCATTTGACCCATTTAATATGAATTTATGGGAAAAATAAGATTTTTTTTAAAAAATAGTTTTTCCCCAAATATTACTTTTTAACTTATTGTAACTTAAAGATTTTTTGTTTGTTTATTTCTTTTCCCGAGTTTATGTATTAATTTACTTTTTGGATTATTCCTAGGCTTTTTTACTTTTAGAAACAATTGTTTCAAGTATTAGACTTTGACATTATTAATGGTATCTAATGAGTTTGACTATCCAACATTATTTAATCAGATTCATTTTTAAAAATTTGGTATTGAAAGTTTGTAGCCCTCTCTTTCAAAACAAGATTAAACTATCTACAGTTGATTTGTCAAAAATTTCATATGTAGATCTTCAACTAAATTTTTTGATTGGGGATTTTTTTGTAAAGGTTATTGGTAATTTAAAATAAATTTTGTACATTTACCCCTTTATACCAATTTTTTTTACTATTGCCCTAATAGGGGTTTAACTCAAAACCTTTTGGGAGCTTTGGGGGAAATCCCCAGAAATTAATAAATTAACCCAAAATTTGTCATTTGAAAAGGAAAAAAAAAATCATTTTTAAATTTAAAAATTTTAAAAAATTTTAAAATTATAGGGGATAATTAAAGGGGGTTTTCCCTTGAAAAACGCTTCACGGACCCCATTTTTTTAAATAAAACATTTTAAATTTTATTTTGTATGGGTTTGGAATAGTAGAATTTTGGGGGGGATTTAAAAAGGATTGTTTTAAATACCCAAAATAGGGTTTTAAAAAGAAGAGGGGAAATGAATTCCTTTGGGAAAAATTAATTAAACTGTTAAACTACTTTGGGTAATGATTTAAATTTGGGGTTTTTTTGGGGGGAATAGAATTACACAAGGAAAAAAGAATGAAAAATAAATTAAAAATGAGATTGTGGGATTAAATTTAGGGTTTTTAGGTGGATTTAAAGATAAGGAAAAAATTTTAATTTCTATTTAGGGGAAAAATTTTTGTTTTAATTATTGGGGAAATTTCGGTAAAGAAATTTTTAAATTAAGGGTTTTAATAAAAATGAAAAAAATTTATATACTTTTAAAATTTATTTTTATTAGCTTGTTTTTGTTTTAAAAAGTTATTTTTCAAATTCAATTTTTTACTTACTGGGTTTTCGGGAGCCCCAAAAATTTTAATTTAATTAATTAAAAGGTTTTTTATATGTTTTTAAATTGGGGGTTGTGGTCTTGAAAGGTTTTGGAAACAAACGGTTGTACCGAATTTAAAAAAACCATTAATTTTTCTTAGTTCAATAAATGGGTTTTGGAGAAATCCCTTTTTTTGGATTTTTGGGGATTTGATGGTTTTCAATTTTATTTTATAAAAAATCCTAAAATTTAGGCAAATATAATGATGCCTTTTGGGAAATATATTTTTTAGTTGTTTTGGTAGATTTTTGGTAACAGATCAGTTAATTTTTTTAAAAGTAAAAGGATTTTTATTAAAATTTTAATAATTTTGGGTTTTTTATAAAAAATTTTTCTCCAGGCCAGGGGTTAAAAATTTTGAAAAATAAAACAACAAGGAAGGGGCCAAGTTAAACCAAAGTTCCTTGCAGACATGGTTGGTGGTAAAAGTAATTTTGATACTTTTGAAAAGGGGTTATGGGATTTAGAAAAAGGGAAATTTTTTTTTCTATGCCTAACCCAGTTATGTTTTAACCAAAAAAATACTTCCCCCTTTTTTGAGATGTGATTACCCCAAATGATAATTTTTGTGTGAATTAAACTCAGTTAAATTTTATATAAGGGAAAAAAGGATAAATTAAACTAATTTGGGCTTTGGGTTTCCATTGGGCCCTTTGGCCATGAAAAACAGGGTTTTAAAAATATTTATAAACCCTACACCCAAGTAGCATTTAAGTTGTCATTTAAACCTATGCGAATTCGTGTCAAAAATGGTATATTCACCCCTAGTTATTTTGATATGTATTTAAAAATTTTTGGGCTTGACCCTGTGAAACCTTAATTTTTAGAAATAACTTTTTTTTTATTAAAGGGGAACTTAAAACCAAAAATTATTTTTAAAAATGGATTCAAATTATTTTGCGTGGGAATTAAAAAGGGTTTAAAATTTGTTTGGGCCCTGGCAGAAACCCCAAAAATAAATGAACAAATAATTGGTGTTTTCTATGGGATGGGTTTTCCCCATGAACCTTTTAAATTATTGTAACCTAAAAAATGCTAATTTGGTTTTTTATTTTAAATCTATGGTTATTTTCTATTTTTATGTATTATTTAGGCTTTTTTATTTTGAGTCAATTTAAGAAAATTGGTCCTTGACCCTTTTAATGTTACAAGGTTTTAGAAGATGAATCTTTTTTAAACTTTTAAAGTCACTTTAATAAAGTATTATTAAGAAAAATGGATGCCTCTTTGACATTTAAAAAAGAGGTTAAAACTAATTTAGAATGGCTAAGCAAAAATTTGATATTGATTTATTGAAAAATATTTTGGTGTTTTTATAATGTTTAATGAAATTTTTTTATTTTTACTTAAATTTTGTAATTTCCTTTTTATCCAAAAAGTTTTATTTATTTATTTCCTTTGTTTATAGAATTTCCAATGGGGTTTTTATTCCCGGGAGAAAAGTTTTTAAAAAATATAAAAAGGGTTCCTAATTATTAATTTTAATTAAGAGAAGAAAGAAATCCATTAAATTTTTTTTTTATCAATTTTAAAAAGTATAATATAAAAAGAAAAATTCCCCTATATAAAAGAGCATTACTTTATGCTAACATTTAAAGGGAACAAAAATTTAATTAGTATTTCCTTTAAAATTTAAATATAAAAGTGGGGGGATAAAAAGATAAAGGAATAAAGAAAAATTTTTAAATTAATTTTAAAATTTATTTTAAAAAACAGGGTTTTTTTTTTAAATTTTTGTTTAATTGGGAATTAACTGAAATCTTTTGGGGGTAGGTTTTGGGGGAGTAGAGAAATAGAGTAACAATAAAAACATGAATAAAGAAAAAAAATAGGTTTTTTGTAAAAAGATGGAAAGGGGGTTTTAAAATTTGTAGTTCTGGGGTAATTAAAAAAATTCAAGTTTGGCTACTTGGAGGGGAGAAAAATTTCCTTTTTAAATTTTTAAAAAAATATTAAAAAGTTTTCTGGAATTGGGGTAAATGAAGGGTCAGAATGAGAAATAAAGTGATGGAAAATTTTTTGGGAAATTATAAATGGTTGGGTTTTTTTTGACAGAGTTTGGGAAAGGGGAAATTTTGGAATTTAATTACTGAATTACGTGAAGGATTTAAGGTAAATTTAAGGGGGAATCTGACAGTTTTTAAAGTTTTTTAAGTGGGGAAATCAGTGATTAAAATTGTTGAAATGTAACAAATTTAGGGTTTAAAAAGGAAAAAGTATTTCCCTTAGGAAAATTCATTAAGTTTTTGGGTTTTGGGGGGGGGGGAAAAGTTTTGTTAATTTTTTTGGAGAAGGATGTAAAGGGAATTTTCAAATTTTATTAATTAAGGCCAAAAATTTAAAGGCAAATATAAATGAGGCCCTTTTTTGAGTGATATGTAGTATTGAACTTTTGGAGATTTTGGGGGGAACAATCAGTATTTAATTTTTTAAACAAAGGGTTTTTTTTTTTTAAATTTTAATTTAATTGGGTGCCTTTAAATGTTGGCAGTGATTAAAGTTTAAAAATTTTAAAAATAAAAAAACATGATTTAAGAAATATAAGGGCCCCAACTAAAAACTTTTTCTGGTTTCAGTGGTAATTTGTTAAAGGAACTATGAATAATTAGGGGGCTTTGAAGAAAGGGAAATTTTTTTTTTTTACTTAAACCCCGTATTTTTTCAACCTATTAACCCCCCTTTTTTTTAGGTGAATTACCAAAAAAAATTTTTGTTTGGGTAAACTCAGTCTAAATTTTATATAAAACAAGGATTTTATAATATAATTGGGGGATGGTTGGCCATGGGCCTTTGGCCATGAAAAACAGGGTTTTAAAAATTTTAAAAAAATACTCCCCTGAGCATTAAGGTTTGCCTTTTAAACCTAATTTCCCAATTTCTTTGCAAAACTGTACATGTTGGGTCACAGATATTTTGGGGTCTATTTGAAAATTTTTGGGGCCTCGAAACCATTGAAACCTTTTAAAGAGACCCGTTTGGGTTTTTTAAAGGGGATACTTAAACCCCTAAATTTTTTTTAAAAATGGATTAAAAATTTTTCCGGTGAAAATTCCTAGGTTAAAAATTTGTTGAGATCATGAGAGAACCCAGATTTAATTAAAGAACAAATATGTGCTGTTTTCATGGTTTATTCCAAAGCATACCGGGAAATTTTTTTAATTGAATCCTTTTCAGTTTTTTTTTTCTTTTAAATCTTGTGGTTATTATTCTCTTTTATGTAAATGATTCCTTGGGGGTTTCTTAATTGTGAGAATCAAATTTTTTAAAATATTGGTCCTTTACCCTTTTAAGTTAACAAGGTTTTTAGAATATGAATCTTTTTTAACCCCTTTTGTGGCACTTTTTAATAAATTTTTTTTAAGAAAAAACCCGTATTCTTTACATTAACATCATTAAAATTCTAAGTTGAGTAAGTCAATAAATTTTATATAATATTTCAACAAAAATTTCTTTTATGTTGATTTAACAGATATAGATTATTTTATTTTTAATTAAATTTTTCATTTCCCCCTTTTTTCAAAAGTTTTATTTTATTTAAATTTCCCTTTTTTTATAGAATTTCCAATGGGGTTTTTTACCTGGGAGAAAAGTTTTTAAAAAATATAAGGCGATTAAAAATTTTTATTGAATACATTAATTAGAAAAGGAAAGAAAAATTTTAATTTAAAAGTTTTACATTTTTTTAAAAAAAATATATAAAAAGAAAAATTACACATTATAAAAGAGCATTAAAATATCTGCATTTTAATTAAAAATATTAATTAGTATTTCTTATGGGTTTTTAAAAATTTTTAATGTGGGGGGAATTAAGATAAAGGGGTAAAGAAAAAAACATTAAATTTAAAATATTTTTAAACAAAAGTTTTTTTAAAAATTTCTTTGGGGTTTGGAATTTTCTGAAATTCTTTGGGAAATAGGTTTTGGGGGAAAATTTAAGAGAATTGAAGGTTAAAATTATTTGAATTTTAAATTTTTTTAAGGGGAGGGGAAAAACAGGGTTTAATTTAAAAGGTCTTTACATTTTAAAATTTTAATCTGTGATTTTAAAAAAGATTCCCCAATATTATTTTTAACAGATTCACTTTTTAAAAAAGATTTATTTAAAAAACCTATATCTTTTTAGATTTAAAAAGGGGAAATTAAAAAATTAAGAAAGAGTAAGAAAATTTATTGTAGACCAAATTAAAAATAAATTTTATGGGGGATTTTTTGTAAATGAATTATTGGAAATTTAAATTATTTTTTACATTTTTATTTAAAGTTTTAATTAATTTTGGGGAAAAAAGGAAAACCAACTGGGAAATTTTAAGGGTGGTGAAAAAAGTTTAAGGGTAAAGTAAGGGGTTTAAATAATTTGTAATTTTAAAAAAGAAAGAAAGGGAAAAAAAATTTTTTTAATGGAAAAGGTAAAACCGGTTTTTAAAAAAAAAGGGTTTTTAAAGGAAAGTTTTTTAAAAGATATAAGAGAATTACTTTAATGGGAATTTAAAGGAAAAATATTAAATTTGTATTTTTGGTTGGTTTTGGTTGGAAAAATTTGGTGGGAAAGATGAATTTTAAAAAATAGAAAAAAATTTTATTAGGGCAATTTTAAAAAAAAGGTTTAATGGAAAGAAGTTTTAAAAAAATTTTGGAGTGGGAAAATTTTTTAATATTTGGTGAAGAAAAGGGGAGTTTTGAAGAATAAGGCACAAATGGCCTGGTAATTCCCGCGGAAGAAAGGGGTTTTTTAGGTGACGAATGTTGAGGGGGTTTTTAGGATTTGTAGTTTATAGAGTAATGAAAGGAATTTTAAATTTGCTACTTGAAAAGTTTTTTTTGTTTAAAATTAATTTGGGGCTTGTTAGGAAGTTTTTGAAAATTTTGGGATTTTGGGGAAACCCTCATTAAAAATATTGTGAAGGATTTTTTTTAAATTATAATTTTGGCTTGGTTTTAAAAACTTTGGATGAAATTAAAATTAAAAATTATAGAATTTTATCAATATAGGATAAGTTAAGTAATTGCATTTATAAGGTTGAGCAGAATTTGTGTTGAAGTTTTTGAAAAATTAAAAAAAAGAATTTTATAAGAAGAAAAAAGCAATTATGGGTTTCGGAAAACCCTGAAATAATTTTTTTGGAAAAAGGAGTTTTTAGATTTTTAATTTTTGGATGTAGACCAATTTTTATTTTTCCTTAATTATCCTAAATTTTGGTTTTAACCAGAAAAAGGTCCGGAATGAAATTTAAAAATTGGGACATTTTTTAGTTTTGGGGGGCCATAGTATTTATAAAGTAAAAGGATTTTTATTTATTAATTCCTTTTTGCTTGGTTGTCCATAAAACCTCTCCAGTTCATTAAATTTACAAATGTTAATAATAATAATCACTGTATTGAAGTGCCCATTGGAATCCCGAAACTCCTTGACAGAACGCTTGCAGACTGTTGAATTTACTTTTTTTGGGATATAAAAGAAATAACATTTTGGGATTTTAGAAGGAAAGGAAATTTATTTTCATGAAAACCCCTATGTTTATCAAAAGGATATTTAACCCCAAATTTAGAAAATTTAATTTATAAAAATATTTTCTGTTTTTATTAAAAGTTTTAAAAATTTTACAAAGCAAAACAACTAAAGAATTAAAAATTTTGTAGTTTGTTTTTACTTCTTAAGGCCTTTAAAGGAAATTAAATTTATTTATTTTGACCCCAAAGGAGTTTAATTTTGTAAATTTTAAAATCCATATTGGTTTCTTTATGTAAAAAAAATATTTTGCTACCAATAAGTGATATTATCTTAGAATATTTTTCATGTATAATTAGAAAAACCTTTTTTTGTATGCTTTGTTTACCCATAAAACTCTCACGAAAGATAAGGAATTATTTTATAGAAGGATTCAATTATTTACATGAGATGTTGGGGTTTAAAATTTTAATGAATTATTGGGTTTTTTTTAATATTAATTTTGAAAAAATTTTCCCCCTTTTTTTAAAAAAGTTTTAAATATTACTTTTACTTTTTGTAAAAGGAAATCTTTTTCTTTTTTCTTTAAAAAGTCGATTATTAATTTTCTTTTTAAAAATTTTTTATTGTTTTAAAGGGAAAAAATTGTTTTAAGTAAAAGGGTTTTAATTTTAAAATTTTAATCAAGTGATTTAGAAAGATTCCAATATTATTTTAAACTTAATTTTTATCTTTTTTAAAGGGAAAAAAAAATTTGTATGTTTTTGGATATTTAAAAAGAGAAATTTTCAATATAGAATAAGGTTTGAAAAAATTTTAAAAAGTATTTAAAAATTTAAAATTTTTAATTTGAGGGGGATTTTTAAATGTATATTGAATTTGTTATTTATCATTTTAAGTAATTTAAATTTTTTAAAACAAAGGGATTTTCATTGGACTAGGAATCCAATTTTTAAAATTTTTTATGGAGTGGTGGGAGAAAATTTAAAAGGAAAATTAAATTCCCAAAAACAATAATAGGGAAACTTTAATTGGAAGAAAGAAAATTTTGTTTTTAAGTAAAATTTTTAAAAGGTTTTAAAAAGTTTTCGGGAAATTAAGGAAAGTTAAATATGAATAGAAAATTATTTATGGACTTTTTGGGAACAAAAATATTATTAGTTTTTTGGGGGAGGTTTAGGAATGGAATTTAAAAAGGGGTTTTTGGTAAAGGATTTTTTAAAATTAAAAAATTCAAATGGAATTTAAAAGGAAAATGTTTTTAAAGAATTCGGGATTGTGGAATTTTGAAATTTTGGGAAAGTAAAAAAGGGGGATTTTAGGGAGAACTAAGGTCCCGTGAAAACATGAATAATTTTTTGGTAAAAAGGGGGAGTTTTGTTTTAAATTTTTTAGGGTTTATGGATTTGCAATTTTCCCCCAAATATGAACTTCTTAAAATTTTTCTTAGAGAAAGATTTCCTGTTTGTTATGGAGAGTATGTAAATAGTGTTTTTGGAATTTTGGGGTGAAAGAAAACCATTAATAAAAAAAAAAAGGATTTTTTTTAATTATATTTTTGAGCTTGTTTGTTACAAAGCTTTGGTAATGAAATTTAAAATTTAATTAATAAATTTTCATACGGATATTGGAAAGTTAGTGTAATCTACAGAAAATTTTTTTGAAGCATTTTTTGAAATTGGTTTAAAATGTAACAAATAGGGGGTGATAAAAGTAAAAGAAATTAAGCTTTCTGGAATTCATGAATAATTTTGTTTTAAAAGGCAATTTTATAAAAATTTGGGGGGATGGAATTAACCCCAAAAAAATATTTTTCCTTCCCAATTAAAAAGTTTAAATGTTTAACCTAGAAAAGGTCCGGTTTATAAAAATGTGGGGAGTTGGCCCTTTTTGGGTTTTGGGGTGAACAACAGTTAAAAATTTTTAAAATTTAACAGATTTTATAAAATCTTAAATTTGTTTTTAAACTCCTTGGCCCTTATTCGTTTCAAAATTTAATAAATTCCTCACTGATATTGGGAAATGCCCATTGGTAATTCCGAAACCCCCCTTTTTTAAAAGAACGCCTTGAGAAGGGAATCTTTTGTTTTTTCCCCTACTGTGAAATAAGCATTTTGGGAATTTAAGAATGGAAACCCTTTTTTTCTAAGACATTCCCCTATGGTTTTAAAACTTTTTAACCCATAAATCTTTAGAATTTAATTTATAAAAATATTTTCCCGTTTTCTTAAATTAGTTTAAAATGATTATTTCGAAAAATAAAAAAGGAAATTTTGTGGGTTCTTTTACTTTCCTTTAAAGGCCTTTAAAAAGGGAAAATTTAAATTTTCTATTTTGATTTCCAAAGGGTTTAAGGGGTCATTTTTCATTATTGGTTTTATTTTTTAAAGTAAAATGATTAGTGTCCGGCTCATTTTATTTATGATGTATCTTTTAAAAAAATTTTTATTGAAAGAGAGGCCTTTTTAAAAGACTTTTTTACCCTAAACTTGTACGAAAAACAATCAATTATTTTTAAAATGGAGTAATTTTATTTTTTAAATAAAATGTTGGGGTTTTTTTCTAAGTTGAATATGGGGTTAATTTTAATTTTAATTTTGAAAAAATTTCCTTTTTTCAAAAAGTTATTTTTTTAATTTTCTTTTTTCTGAATTTAATTTTCAAAAATTTTTGTAGTTTTGGGGAAAATTTTCCAAGAGTTTAAAAAGGGTTAACAATTTATGAAAATTATTTATGGGGAGAAAAATAAGTTTAAGTAAAAGGTTTTAATTTTAATGTTAATTAATTAGAAAAATTACCCAAGTCATTATTTTAATCTTATGATGTCATCTTTTTTTAATAAAGTATATATTAAGAAAAGCCTAGTATGCCCTCTTACGTACATTCAAAACAGAGCATTAAAAACTATCTATCAGAATAGAGCTAAGTCAATAATTTGCATATGTAGTATCTTCAACTTGAATATATAATTTTGATGTGTGGGATTTATTACATGTATATATGAATTATTGTTATTTTATACATTATTAATTTTGTACATTTACCCTCTTTTTATACAAACACAGTTGTTATTTTATTTATTTGCCTTTGTTTACTAGGGAAGTCCAACTGGGCAAATCCCCTTTACAGAGTAGGCCTGGGGAGAAAAGCTCCACAGAGAATATAAGTACAGATTAACAATAATATTGAATACATTTGAATATAAGAGAAAAAGAAAAGAAAATCACGGTTTAATGTAAAAGTGTTGTATACAAGGTTTTAAAATGTATACAGGGTATAATTAAAGAAAGATTACACATATGATATAAGCAGCATTCACTTGTTATGCTAGCATTTAAGGTAACAAAAACATATTAATTAGTATTTCTGGTGGATGGATTTAGGAATAGTGAGAATGTGGTGGCAGAGATGAGAGATAAAGGAGTAGAAAGAAATGATTAGAGACGAATTATAACATGGATGGTTTAATAGGACCGAGGAGATGTTTGTAAATGAAAATCTGGGGAGATTGTAGAATTATCTGTATACTACTTTGAGTGAAGTAGAGTTTGAAGTGTGGAGTTTTAGGGATGAACTGAGAGGACACCCAAGTGAAAAACACACTGAACAATCCAGTTGGTAAGAAGGTGATGTTTTAGTTGTGACTTGAAATGTTGAGGGTTTAGTAGGATTTGTAGTTTCCCATAGAGATAATGGAAGGAACTTCTTAAGTTTGGCTACTTGGGAGGAGAAGAGATCATTCCTGTTTAAGTTATTGGAGAAGCTACTGCTAAAGACAGGTTTTCAGAGGATCTAAGATGTAAGTGAAGGGAATACCATGAGATGAGCAAATATAGTGATGGACTTTTATTGGGAAACTGTAGTATTTTATGAGCTTGTTTTAGTTGACAGAGCTTATGGTAATCAGGGAATTCAAGTGAATTTAACTGTACTAGAGATTTGCAGTGACGGGCATAAAAGTATAAGTTCAATGTGAATCTGACAGTTTTATTATATGTTTATATTGTATAACTCCATAATTTTTCTTGCGAATGTGACCACCCTAAATGAATGTTTTCCATCTGTGCAATTAAACTCAGCCTGTCTAAAATGTTTGATCATAAACAGACACAAGGATCCAAAGGCAAATGAAACCTTAATAATGTGGGTTTACAGTTAGCTAGTTGGCCTTATAGGCCATGAAAGAACACAGGGAAATTATATCCTCATATTCCCTGACACCAATGGAGTCATTAAGGTTCTGTCATTTTAACACTCCTATGTGGCGTTATTTTTTCTGATGTCAAAACTGACATCAGTGTCGGGCTCACTAGATATGCTGATGAGTGCTATCTTGAGAATATTGTCCTTGACCCTGCTGAACCAGTTAGTAGGCCTTTGTAGAAGATGATCTTTTGTTTGGTTCCCATATAACTGCTGACACTGTAAAGCATATGGAGCTGCCCACCTGATCCTCCTTGGACCTGAGCACTGTGATAGCGTGTTAATTGTCCACTATAATGCATCTCTTATTTGGCCTATTATGGAAGAGTTTACCCTGCTCTATAACCAATTCAAACAATACCTGGTACATTTGGAAACACTGAAGGATTTTATTTATTTATTTATTATTTGTTTAGCAGGATAGTACACTGATCAATACTGACCAATTTCAGGCTCAGCATGGGTGAAATACAAAGCATTTCACAAACAAAAAATAGAGAAATGTAAGCAATAACAGAGTAGTCCATACTAATTACAACAAAAAAAAACTCTCTCTCTCACTATATATATATATACATATATATATATATATATATATATATATATATATATATATATATATATATATATACAAAACTAAACCTGCGTAGCATGGGGGCAAGCACCCCTGCACCCCTACACCCCCGTTACTTAAATATACCATCTCCGAGATCACACTACATTGCAGAAAAGGGAAATCTTCCTGTTCCGCACTGTAAGCAGATCTCCATTCAGGCCGTTTGAATTTTAAAAGTTCGATCATTTGGTCTCGGCCATATGATGTTCGAACTTTTAAAGGTTCGATCTACTGAAATGGATCTATAAATATATATATATATATATATATATATATATATATATATATATATATATATATATATATATATATTTGTAGTGAACAGCTACAGTGCAATGTACATTCAAGCAGAGTGTTATTTAAATTATATTGACAGCATAGTTTCTGAAGTGGGGTAATCTTTAGTAAATCTTCCTAGAGGAGAAGAAACTTGGAAAGTAGATAAGTTTGGTGATATGTCCTGTGTTGAAGCAGAAGCATTTGGCTTGGATGAATAAGTGCCTTTTAGTTGTATCCTGAATTTGGAATAAGTGTTGATTTCCTTTGAGTTGAAGCAGAGAGCTTGGGTACTTGAGAGGAGAAAGTATGTACAGTGCTGTGTAGTTTAGTTCCAGTGTAATTAGAGTCAGTGTGGCTTTTGAGGAGGTTTTTTCATGAAGTCTAGCTGCAAAGGGAGTAAATGTGAGGAGCTGGAATAATTTGAAGAGTAGAGATTCTAAATGTAGGTTTCATATTTGTTTTATTGGTTGCCATTTAGCTTTTTCTAGATACAGTGATGCTCACAGAGAGGAGAGTTTGTACTGAATTGGAAAATGCTGTAGAGTCTTGAATGTGATAATGTTTTTTATGGAGGCAGAAGCAAAAAGCTGGAAGCTCATACTAAAGCTGAGAAAGCAGAACTCCTTTCTTAAGGGCTGCTCTGGCTGGTTGGGATAGAAGAAAGAAGATATTTTTTGGCACAGAAGAACAGGGAGTTTATTTTGGCTCTCACTTCATCTATGTGCAAAAAGAAGATAATTTACTGATCAAGCCATAATCCTATATATTTGAAGGTGAAGGCTGTCTCTGTGGAACTGATGTATAAGTCAAAGATAGTTAAGAGTTAGGTGGCTGTTGATTTTTCTGTGGAGTTCCAAAAAGCATAGTTTTGGTCTTGATGGGGTTGAGAAATAGTTTATAGTTTATGACCGATTGCTGGAGCTCATGTAAGTCTGACTGGAGTTGGCATTGAATGTTGGTGTAAGAGTGACCTGATTAGTAAATGACCATGTCATCAATATTGAGGATAAGTGGGAGATGAAGAAGATTACAATTAAGTTTTTAATGAAGATGGAGTAGGGGTGGATGGGTAAGATTTGATTCTTGTGGTATACCTTCAGTAATAGGTGCAGATTTTGATTGGGAGGATCCTACTTTAAGTATGAAGTTTCTGTCAATGAGGAAGTTTTTAAATCAGGAAATGGTGTCTGAATTGATGCTAATTTCAATTAGTTTGTTTTGGAGAAGATAGTGGTCAATTAGGTCAAATACCTTTGTCAGGTTTATAAATAGGGCATCTGTGAAGAGGTCACTATCAGAGCTTCGCAGTATGTCATCAGTTGGGTACCAAAGTGCTGTCATAGTACTTCATCCATGCCAGAATCCATGATGTTTGGAGTAGAGCTGATGGTTCTGCTGAATATATAGAGAGACAGTTGAGTGTAAAGTATCTTTTCTAGACATTTATCCAGAAATGGGAGGATAGATCTTCTTCTTCTTTTGGCCTTTCCCGGATAGGGGTCACCACAGCGGATCACCTGTCTTCTCATGATTGGCAGTGTAGTTTTACGGTGTTGAATTGCCAGCCCGGCACCCAACCTTCCACAGAAGACACATACATGCATGCACTCATGACTAGGGCCAATTTAGAGAGTTCAATCCACCTACAGCATATCTTTGGGATGTGGGAGGGAATCCAGAGCACCCAGAGGAAACCCATACGACCACAGGGAGGATATGCACCTCAGCCGAGGATTGAACCAGAGAACCTCTTGCTGTGAAGCAGCAATGCTAACCCCTGCACTACCTCTGTTGCCCAAATGGGAGGATAGATATTAAACTTAAATGTGGGGTATATTTTTGGTATAATCACAAACAGAACTGACAAGCAATCATGACTTGCTTTATAGCAAAGGACTAGAGAAATTCTCTATTCCATTAATATGTTATTGCCTTCTTTTAGGACACCTATGCCTGGCATACATGTATTAGAGGACACTTTACTATTTGTAACCCTTTGCTTAGAATACACTCTGTTGCCTTAAACACAAAAGGATACTCGGCTTCAATAAAAAATGCTATCAAATATTGAGGCCTACCTCTTCTGACAAAGAGGGATAAAGGCTTGACCATAGCCCAGATGACCTGAGTTCAGTTAATGGTACCAGATGAGATGGGTAATGAATGACAGGAGAGAGTGGCAAATGCCAGTTTGCCTTCTTCAGGGGAAGGAACTGGTGGTCCAGGGGCTATTTTGCTACATACATGTGTATACTTGCAAGCAAAACAACAATAATTGGAGATGCGACCCTGACTTACCAAACCAATGATAGTAGCCCTCATTAACATAAGGAAGAGAGGATTAACATGTAGGTAAGGTAAGGGGATATTATTCCCTTGGGTTACAGGAGCACGCATGTCAGCCACCAAGCAGGCTTAGGACCTGAAAGACAAATCCCAGATAGCTGAGTAGCAGCCTCTATCACTGTCTTTGAAACTATAGAGAATGAATTTTGCTGACTGATAGTGGTATGCTGATGGGTGGCAGATAGCAGAGGCACAAAATATCAAGCATTGAAAAGTCACAATTTCATATCTCAAAGACTCACACACCTATGAAATACAATCTCCTCTTAATTAAAATCAGGTCTTCCTTCAGTCCTTACCTTAAAGATGCACCTAGCTGAATGCATGAGCACTCATGAGTTCCAACTATACCTCTTAATGGTCCATAATTTTGCTGCAAGTCCAGATTTTTCTTTTATAGTTTTGGTCTGTGTTGATAAAATCTGTGTGTGTTTTTTATTAAATTATTGGGATTGAAGTCATTTAATAATGACAGACAACTGAGAGGCACAATGTTATATCCTTCAGAAAATGCATACTAATGCAAAACTTGTTATTCTAGCAACATTCTTAATCTATAAGATTTGTTGTCTTTGGCTTTGTCCAGAGGTCTTGAGCTGAGAGGTTGAGAGGTATGGCTCCTTAACAGCAAATAACAATAATAATAATAATAATAATAATAATAATAATAATAAAACGTTAAAAGCTAAACAGACATTGGAAGCAAGGTTGAAACAAGATTGAAACCTTCATAAGCTCATTTGGAGATACATATTTAAATCCAGCTCTAGGTAATATGGCAATTTATTTGTTTAGAGGGTGGTCAGAAGTTTTAGAAGATTTATTTTATTTATTGGCTAATTGATTAAGATCAGTTTGTGCTAGTATCCTATTTTACGCATGACCCAGGAGAATAGTCTGGTTATGTGATTTATGTAGAATCACAGTTTGCCTAAATTGTCTTGCTTAGATTCATTTAGTTTGCCAGAAGAAATTGCAGGAATCAAACATAGAAACAGGATATAGTTTATTAGCTCAAAGGCTTAATCCTATAATCTAAACTGCCAGATAATTTTAATGCTTGCTGCTTGGAATTTACAATTAATTCCAACTGTAATATAACAGCTTTCATGTCTCATTGTGGGTTTGACAGCAATTTTAGATAATGTAACTGCCTTATACTTTACACCTTGGAGAGCGTCAAAATGGCTGCAGTTGACATGATTCACAGACATAAGCAATTTGTATTGAATGCATCAGATGTTGCAGGTAGCACATCATGTTTTATATCCTGACTGGCTAAACATTTTCATAAATCTGTACTTTACAAAGAATATTCCTTAGCTAATAACCGAAACATCCATTTTTTACACTGATGTTGCCAGCCATCACTCTGTCCTGAGATATTAACCTTTATAAATGTGATTATGCATTGTCTTCAGCATACAGTGCAAAGAGCCTTCTTGCTCCAAATCACAGTTGTTTAATAATTACACCTTCTTTAGCATCACATCTGCCAAATAAAGTCTGCAGAAAAAAAAGAATACTGTCTAAGGAATTATTTATCATATGGATATGGTTAAAGTGTATAAGAGTTGTAGGTTGGCATAAATGTTAAGGTATCTACTTCTAAGACACAAGGTGCAGGGTTTAATTCTCACCTTTGGTCATTGCCTGGTTATAGGCTAGGCATGTAAGAGTCTGCAGACTGATTGCCTAGTGTTTTTAAATACATGATACAGATCAGCTGTGTACATTTATGCAGAATGACAATTGTTTTACTTCTTGAGGCATAGGTTGTTACCCTCATTTTCTCCAAATACATTCTGCAGCAGACCACTTATCTTCATGTGTTACTAAATAAAGAGCAAAAAATTTAATGAGCACATGGATGTGCAGTCCACTCCTGGCACTTAAGCACTGCTATAAGCCATAAGCCATAGCAGAGCACTAAAGGCAGCAACAGAGGTGATAAGTCTCCATACTAGGAATGTGTGCAACAGTATATATGTAACAAGGAACACTTTTCTGTAGTCTTTGGTGGGAAAGCCCCTACTTGGAGCATCGACAGAATATCCCAAACAGTTTGGTAACTTGAATGTTTCCACCTGTTAAGCTGTGCAACATGAACAAGGTGGAAAGTCACTTTGTAAATGGCATTCTTTTTCTTTCTTTCTCTTTCTTTTTCTTTCTTTCTTTTTTTTTCTTTCTTTCACTTTATTCCTTTCTGTAGAAGTTTTCTGTATTAATGCTTCATCTGCCTTTCATCTTCTGTCTCTTCTTGAGTTTTTTTTTTCATTTCAGTTGCTTAGCTCAATTTGTTCTTCCCCATCAGTGACAATTCTATTATTTATTTAATAATGAATTTAATTGATAGGTCCAACAAGCAAGAACCCATTTATACAGGAGGCCTACAGAGGAACTATATTTATTTGTTAAGATTTGTTAACCAGGCTAGAGCTGTTCTTCTTTTGGCTCTTCCCGGTTAGGGGTCGCCACAGCGGAACTCCGGTCCGCTAATGATTGGCAGTAGATTTTTACGGTGCAGGTGCCAGCTCGACGCCCAACCTTCAACGAAGGTATTCCCATTTACGCATGTCTTTCGAACACCACTCAACCACAGGGAGGACATGCAGACTCTACACAGAAGGCACTCCAGCCAAGAATCGAACGGGAGAACCTCTTGCTGTGAGGCGACAACACTACCAGGCTAGAACATCAATCACAAATGAGCAATTTTAGTCTCATTCTGGAATACCATTAAAATTTGATAATTACAAAGATATATTATAAGAGGTAAAGTATATTATAAATTATAAAATTATTGAGAATATAAAGTAATTTTACTCAGTAATAGAGATAAACATGCATACATATACAATGTGGAGGCAAATGAACAGGCCTATAAAACATGCATTTCACTGTGACTTACAGTTATGCACAAATTAATATATCTTTTAACAGTGAGTTATATAGATGACTGAGATTGCTAACAATTCAGACCTAGAGTTTGAAGTACTTTAACAATGCATTAGTATGACAAAAGTATTAAGTATGGAAGAGTTAAAGTAGAGGAAATAGGGAACATATCAGTAAGTGAGAGTTTATGGCTTTAATAGGTTATGTGATATGATATAGTACACTGGTATATTACCATTTTCAAGAAGCACATTTTTAGCTGAGAATGCAATTTTTCATAAGAGGATATGTCTGCTTAGACCAGTTCGCCTATAAAATAGGAGATATTATGAGATTTTATAAATAGGGGGGCATGACAAGGATGATTAACTGCTAGCAGTGCAGGATTTTTCCTGTATCTTGATTTTGATGGGATTTGTTTTTAAAGCTTCAAGTAGTACTCAGATCTGATGAAAATACTTAACAGCCTATATTAAAGTTTATCCAGGAAAAGATAAAACATTTTTTGTATTATTTTTCTGTCAAACAGTACAGATAAATCCAACAGTTTTCTTCAGGATTAGACATTCTAAAGCATTCTCTAAAGAAATGTCAGTCAAAAAAGAAATGCATTCTATACTTAATAATATACAGGACTATGTTTAAAAACTGATAAATTGAATATCAAAATTCATTACAAAATTCATTACGGGTCTTTTTAAGAACAGGGGGTACCCTGAGGAGTTACTCTGTAAGGCAGCAGAAGAAGTTATTAATAAAAGGGATTAGATTCCCTCCCATTTTAACACGTTTTTTATAAGAAAAAGCCAACAACAGGGCAGCTAGTCAGTGCAAACAATAACAATTTGGATGGTCCCAGGTATGGTTTAGAGATGAGTGTTGATAGTTATGTCATAATATGTAATATTCTTTGTGAGAATTGGAAAGTTATTGCAGGCAATGCTGAAGTTGTTAAAAGTATTGAGAGAAAGTCTATCTTTTGTTTACAAAAAGAATTTCGGTATAAAACAATTCTTAGAATCTAACAGAAGCAATTTTGACTCAAGTAGTCTTGATGGTGGTGGGGGGTGTTCAAATGTTTAGGTTGTAGAGCTTGTAGGTTTATATCTGAAGGTCCCCTCATTTCCCTAGCAGACTTGGACAGGTTCCTGGTAAGGCTGACTGTAGTATTGTTGGCAATATGTATGTAGGGATGTCTAGTAGGAGTTTAAGAAAGAGAAGTCTGGAACATGAGTATGCCATTAAAACATTCTAGTGTCTGTATTAACTGGAAAATGTTCACTTTTTCTGCGTTGGAAGTGGTTAGGCAGGACTTAAGGGGAGGCAGTTATAGAAATCTGGTTGCTCGGGGGGAGGCTGAATGGCAATTTAGGTTAGCCTCCTACATCCCCCCAGGTCTGAACAATGCTGTAAACATAAAATGTTTTCTAAAAAATAGGAAAGTAACTATCAATAAGTATTAATATTTATCTTTTTTAGGAAAGTTTTTTTGTTGAAGTTTTTTAAAAAAACATCTGTTTTAATATATTGTTCAAGGAGTATTAAGTATGGGCCGGATTCAAGAAGGCCTGCATGAAGTCTAACAGCAGTGTAAGCCGACAGACAGCCAATATGTCTGCTGAGCGATCCAGCAACAGCCGGCAGGGGTGTGCATGAGAGCTCCTAAAACTACTATTGCACGGACAGTGTTATGTTATGCAAATTACCTCATTTGCTGCTGAAAGCTATGCAAATGAGGTAATTTTGCAGTCCAGGAAACACTAACCTCTCAGTTGAAGAGTAGAGTTATTTGCAGAAATGTACTCCGTTGGTAACGGAGTACCATTCTGCAAATGGCAAAACAGAGCTATGACAGCTCCAAATAAAGGATACATCCAGTTGAGGAAGCATGCCAATGGCCAAATATAAGGCCATTGACATTTTGATCTGTTGAAAATTAATAAAAATCAATTTTTCCCCGATCTCCAATGTTTAAGCGTAGTGCAGAGCCGCGCAAATGTGAGGCACTTTAAAAAACAGAAAAAAAAAGCCAAAAATAGGCATTCTTATTAAAAATATTCTTCTGCCATGCAGGTGAATGGCAGGCTGAAGACAACATGGCTACTGAGTAGTGGTTGCTAAGGGAGGAAGCTCAGTTTGAGAGATGTAACCAAGCATTAGTAGGCAATCCTATGCAAATGAGGATAAGGATAGTGAATCCCAATTTTCCCTGGCATGTGAGCCATGTCCCTAGAGTGTAAGTGTAGGAGTAGGGAAGTAGTAGAATAGAAGATAGGTGACATCATGAGGGGGTATGTATGAAAGACTGTAAGCTCATTGGAGCAGAGTGGTTTGTGTTTGCTTTGAGTTACTTAGGATTGGAAGAAGCGTGTCTACAGTTGTCTTAACTGAAACCCAGAAACCGAAGGTGTACGCCGTGGATATCACTGAATTTTCTTGCAAACGTGCTTACACTGCGTGCGCACGTGTGCGTGCCTGTAAACCCATCTAAGCCTGTGTGCGCGTGTGCACTCGTGTGTGCTTGTTTGCGCTTGTTTGCACGGCACTGCCTCCTGTGGAAACAGAAAGGGAAAAGGATGGAAAAGAAGTAGTAGGAAGTTAACCAAGGAGAACTATCAGAGCTGCCAGGTGAAATAAATCAGAATCAGCCAATTACACAGGCAGTACACTAGTCCAGCCCAGCACTTAAAACTCTGCAAACAACATTCCCCCATGTTGTTCTCAGAAACACTGCAACACTGCAGTCTACAAAGAGAAGTGAAAACTTAAAAAGCTTAACTGAGACAAAAAAATGTTAGGGGCTGCCATTGCTATTATAAGGCAACATGTGCAAGATGCTGAGGGTGGTGCCATTGCGAATGCTGCTGAGCAACCCACAGTGAGGAGATGGAGAAGAGTGTACAGACCCAGGGTAACCTACCAGGGGCTACATGAGCTGGAGATAGTGGGGCACTATAGAGTGGACAGAGACCTCCTGCAGCAAATAGTTGAGCTGTGCAGGCCATGCCTCACACACAGAACCAACAGAGGGGAACCCATCCCAGTGGAAACCAAGGTATGTGTTGGCCTAAGAATACTATCAACAGGTACCTTCCGGAGACCAACTGGTGATATGATGGGGATTTCACAGGCATCAGCATCCACGGTACTGCACCAGTTCCTGAATGTCATGTCAGCACATGTCGGTGATCATGTATATTTCTCCAGTTCCCATGAGGCATTGGCCAGCAATATGCGTCTCTTCCAGCAAATAGCAGAATACCCTGAGGTAATGGGTGCAATTGACTGCACGCACATACACATCAAAGCACCAGCCGGTGAGCGAGGTAGGGCCTACATCAACCACAAGGGCTTCCTGTCCATCAACTGACAGGTCGTGTGCGATGCCCAGGGCATAATACTGAATGTGTGTGCTGGCTGCCCAGGAAGCTACCACGGTTTCCATATCTGGCATCTGATGGAGCTGTACCAGACATTTGCCAATGGGGACATCCCTGATGGTCACCTAGTGGGGGATGCTGGATACGCACTGGAGCTGTGGCTGATGGCACCCATCAGAAATGCACACACACCTGAACAAGAACTCCATAATGAGGTACACGCAGAAACACAAAATGTAATTGAGCGTGTGTTTGAGATGCTCAAGTCACGGTTCCGCTGCCTGGACACATCTGGTAGAGCCTTGCAGTACTCACCAACTTCATGTACCCAAATTGTCATGGTATCTGCCATGCTACACGATATGATCCTGTGAAAACAGCTGCAGCAGGAACAGCATGGGGCAGGGCCAAACAGCCCCCACCATTGCCAAGGCCATCACAGGCACAGAATGACTCAGAGGAGGAACAACCTGAGCCTGCCCCAGTAGGCAGAAAGAGGCATGCCCAGTATGCCTTGGCCTTGGCAAAGAGGCAACACATAGCACATACACTGGCTCAGTAGGAACCCTGGAAATGATACCTCTCTCTGACTCGCGCATAAAATAAAAGGGATGCCTACCTCGACACTACCTGTTTTCAAACATGTATAGGGAGTGTACTATGTGCATCCAACATAGGCAGCCCTGCAGCACCACCTGAGGCATGATTGCCATGTTTTAAGCAATATAAAGCAGTGTTAAGCATCTTTTACCACTGTTTTGTATATGTAAACAAAATTGCCTGCGCTAACTAGTGCAATGTCGGGCAACGTTGAGCAATATTGGGCAAGGTCGGGCAAAGTTGAGCAAAGTCAGGTAAACATGCTCATATTTGCTGTATTGTTCCTTAAGCAGTCTGGTCTGCCCAGTATGAAAATAAAAAGCAGTGACAGGGCTCAAACCCAGGATACTGTGCACTGTAGTCACAGTATTGAACCACTAAGCCATGACAGCATCACACTGGCACAGCCACAGCAGAACAATTGTACACTAATGCAAACACAAAGAAATGCTCTATCACGACCCTAAAGAGGCATATGGGTAACCTCCCCACAGGCCTATGCAGACAGAGAACAGCAGGCCAGGTGGTGTGATGTGGGTTGGGTAGGCTATGAAGTCGCAATCTAATATACGTGACATTGGATGCTAAGACCCGTAGTAAAGTAGTATGCCTCAAGCCAGTACAATAGGCAACAGTACACACTGAAATGGCAGTGCAGGCCTAGCAAATGTGTATAAGTGTCAGGTGAACCCCTCATCCTATGTACACCCAGAGTAACAATCAGGTGTGCCCCCCGGGTAGAAATGTACAAAGAATAGCTGTCCCCCCTGTATGTAGAAATGTTGATAAGTCTATGCAAAGTGTCTCATGAAAGCCCTGCAGGCACAGCATGATCCCTGTTGAGTTATGACACAAAGGTGAGCCCTGCAGTAAAAATACAACTTGAGTTTCCACACACATATAGTATAAATGTGTATAAGGGGCGTACTCACACACTTCAACAAATGTAGTGGATTTCATTCAGCAACACACTGAAAGGTCATACTAGGCATGCTCACACACCAATAAACGAAGCAAATGTCAGGCAACAACATACTGAAAGGTCATAATGGGCATGCTCACACACTTAGGCCATGTCTGAGTACAGCAGTGGGCCACACATATCTGGCAGTTGCATGTTTCACCCCAGGAACCTGTCACTATTCACCAATCCTGCCTTGTGCACACAGTTATGTGAAAACAGACACATATAATATATTGGAACCCTGTCATAATCAAACTATGTACCACAAGTACTTAAGTTTTTCACAGAAAGTGAAAAAGCAAAGAAGATCAATAAACCTACAATCAGTATCATCAACAAACAATGTGCACTCCAAATATTTTCCAATCCATGTTCTGGCAAAGGGTCTGTGAAGGCGTCCATAGAGAACCATGGCACTTCCTTCCACTATGTCATAAATAGCAATGTACACTCATATATGTCCTGAGTCAGTGCGAACTGTAAATGATTGACATTGCCAACATCCTGTCAGACAGGCCCATTCATACATACCACCCTCTCACTGACAAAAGACCTCCTACCAAACACCCTGATCTTGGGAGATTTCAATTACCCTGCCATTAACTGGGAAAACTACTTGAGTACAAACTCCCAGGCTCAGTGCTTCCTGGAATTTTTCAACTCAAATGCCCTGGTCCAGCTGGTAAACTCCCCTACCAGAGGCCACAACATATTGGACCTGGTCATTACCAACATGGGCGACAGGTGTTCTGTACTGGAAGTCAACCCATCACTGGTTAGATCAGACTATAAACTAATCACCCTGGATGTCTACACCCCACCACCACCCCCAACAAAGGAAACCACAGTGAAAAACTTTTCTAAGGCAAACTTCACCTTACTTAAGTCAGAGGTGGTTTCACAGCCCCCACACTAAAGATAATACTGCCCAAGATGCAGAATCCTTTACAATGGCACTCAATGAGCACTTACAAGGATGCATGGTTTGTGCCATCCCTAGCAAAACCAAGACTCACTCCCCTAAGGGAAGGAAACCAGTCTGGTGGACCCCTGCCATAAACAGGTTATACAACAAAAGGAGGAAACTAGTTCAGAAAAAAGCAAATCCCAAGAAGGAAATACATCCCTGATCAGTATCAGTAAGAAAAAGGTCCCTCATAAAATCATCCAAAGCTAACTTAGAAAGAAAAATAGCCAATGACTCGAAAGATAACCACAAAGCCAATCTAAGTGGCAACTCGCAGATATGCTCTGAGATAGTGCAAAATAGCACAAAATATATTGAACCTACTGATATTGCCAACATACTGGCAGATAGATTCAGTGCAAACTTCACCTCCCTTTCACCTTCAAAAGGGCCCACAATATGGGAGGGTGGCCTAATGGTTAAGGTGTTTGCCTTACAAACACAAGGTGCAGGGTTTGAGTCTCACAAGGGATAATTGGCTAGGCTTAAAATGGCTCACAAGGGCAGTTAGCTTAGTACTAACCTATGAACCTATGAACAATACCAGAAAAGTGTAGTGTCCCGGAAATCACAGAAGCACAGGTGAAAACAGCCCTTTCAAAAACCAAAATCACAGCATCAGTGGGGCCAGATGGTGTCCCAGGCTGCGTCTTGCACGAACTACAGAACAAACTAACCCCCCACCTAAACACGCTGTTCAACCTCAGCCTCTCCACAGGCTACATGCCCATAGAATGGTGCATAGCAATGGTTATTCCACTCCACCAAGGAGGAGCCACAACTGACCCTGGTAACTATTGCCCCATAAGCCTGACTAGCCTGGTCTGCAAGGCTATGGAGCGCATCATCATGGAACTCATTAACAAAGACATTGGGAACCTCCAAACACTTGACCTGACCCATTTCGGCTTTGTTAAGGGTCGATCATGCCTACTAAACCTGGTTGACTTCTTCGAGACAGTTATCAAGGCCACAGACAAGGGAAAGGTGGTTCACACAGCCTACCTTGATCTCGCCAAGGTGTTTGACACCATTCCTCACTCGGGTATTATAGAAAAACTCTCCAGCCTGAACATAAACCCCTACATCACAAGATGGGTTGCCAACTGGCTTACAGACAGAGCTCACACGGTAAGAATAGCGGGCTCCAGGTCTGACTCTAAACCAGTCACAAGTGATGTCCCACAAGACTCAGTTCTGGGACCCCTACTGTTCGGCATGTATTTCTCAGAATTACAGGCAAACACAGGAGGACTATGGCTAACCAAGTTCACCGATGACTGCAAACTGGGAGCCATAACTGACTCTCTGGCTGACACTGACATCCTCTAAAAAGGCCTTGCTGAGACAGACACCTGGTGTCAAAGTCATGGCCTCAAGCTAAATGCCAAAAAAATGCATAGTCATCCCGTTTGGGAAAAACAAAACACCCACAAATTACCATATAGGCGGCAGCCCCCTTAATACAGAAGAGGTAATAAGAGATCTGGGGACCCAGGTAGATAGTAATCTCTCCATTGACAATCATATTGCCAAATTAGTTAGAAAATCCTTCTATGTGGCCCATCTAATTACTAAGAGGTTCGCATCTAGAAATAAAGAGGCTATAGTGCCCCTCTACTCGTCACTCATCAGATCCATCATAGAGTACAATACTCCATTTGGGATGTACCTCACAAGACACTTCCAACAGCTTGAAAGACCACAAAAGCACCTCACTAAGAGGATTACTGGCCTCAAACATATGTCCTATGCAGCCCGATTGAAAAAACTCCGGCTGTACTCAGTGGCATATCGCATACTCAGAGGTGATCTCTGCCTGACTTACAAAGCCATGTCCAACTCAGAATTGATGGACATGCTCCACCTAAAGAAATCCAAGTCACTGCGAGCCACGCGCTCTAGTGAGCTAAACCCCACCACAACTAGAATCCGCCACATAACACAAGCACTTGGGTCACTCCACGGCAAGTACAAATATGACACAGTCATTGTCCATGCTGGTGTGAACGACCTGAGACGTACCTCCCTGGACTACATGAAAAGAGACATAGAGGAGCTCTCTGATTATGTAGCCTAGGCAGGTATGACCCTAACCCTGAGCAGTATCCTTCCTTCACCAAGAATGATGCTACAATATAGAGACAAGATGATCAGCTTTAACAATTGTCTTAATGTCTGGTGTCATTCAAAGGGGATCCAGTGTCTGTCTGCCTGGGATGACATGCTTGACAAGCCACGCTGCTTCGTAAGGGACGGCTTGTACCTGTCACCCCTGGGATTCCGGATATTGGCTAAGGCTCTTGCCACCCCCATAGTGCCTTTTTTAGGCAAGGCTCAAATTCTAAACCTATCACCCTAGAAAACAAAAATGGAAAGAAACTGAGGGTAATGCTGCTCAATGCCAGAAGTCTAAATCTCAAAATGCACGCACTCGAGGCCCTTCTCAGTATGGAGAACATCGATGTCTGTGCTGTAACTGAAACCTGGTTCAAGGCTCCTTAGAGCACCCCGGCACTATTAGGTTTTACCTCATATCATGCGTTCCGCCCCAAAACCCGGACCACACCACAAAAGGAGGGGTGTATCCATATTCATAAAGGATACCCACACCTCCAGGTTGGTGGTAACGCACAAAGCTTCGGAAACCATCCAGGTGCAACTAACCATAGGCAAAACTGCTCTACAAATTGTAGCATGCTACAGGCCACCCTCTCAAACTCAGGAACCCCACACAGCCTTCCTGAAGACACTGGAGGGTATAAATGTATCTCCAAACACCATCATATTGGGTGACTTCAACTACCCGAATATAGACTGGGAACATTACTCAAGCCCTAACTTTCTAGCCCAATGGTTCCTGGAGTTCATAAATTCAAATGCCATGGAACAGCTAGTCACTGTTTCCATGAGAGGAGAAAATATACTAGATCTCATTATCACAAACATGGGGACAAAATGCTCCACACGAAGTATATCCCTCATTGGTGAGATCTGATCATAAACTAATCTCACTGGAAATCCACATCCCACCCCACCCCAAACAAAAGACCACAGTGAAGAACTTCTCTAAAGCAAACTTCACACTACTCAAGATTGGTGTGGTATCCTTCAAGGCCCCTGAGCCAGTGGAAACCACAACCCAAGCTGCGGAAGCCCTTACAAATGCCTTCTATGAACACCTCCAGGACTGCATGGATCAGGCAATCCCAAATAAAACCAAGACTCTTTCCACAAAGGGCAAACGTCCAGTCTGGTGGACCCCAGCCATTAACAAACTTTACAATAAGAGGAGAAAGCTATTACATGATAGAACAAAATCCATAAAAGGAAAGTCACCCCTGATCATTATTAGTAAAAAAATACGAGCACTCATAAAATCAACCAAGGCCAATTTTGAGAGAAAAATTGCCATGGATTCAAAGGACAATCATAAGGCCTTTTTCAGCTATGTTAGGAACCTGGGTGGAAACTCCCAGATATGCTCAGAATTAGTCCAAAATGATACAAAAATCACTGAACCCACAGACATTGCCAACATACTGGCAGACAGGTTCAGTGCAAACTTCACCCCCCTCTCCCCCCCTAAAGGAGAGATAACTATCCCAGCGAAGTGTAGTCTCCCAGACATCTCAAATGTGCAGGTGAAAGCTGCTCTCTCTAAAGCTAAAAACACAGCAACAATGGGACCGGATGGTGTCCTCGGCTGTGTGCTACACGAGCTAAATGAGGAATTAAACCCGCACATAAGGCAGCTGTTTAATCTCAGCCTTACCACAGGATACGTGCTCAAGGAGTGGCGTACGGCAACTGTGGTCCCACTCCACAAAGGCAGTGCCTCTACGGACCCTGGTAATTACCGCCCCATAAGCTTAACAAGTCTAGTCTGCAAAGCTATGGAGAGGATCATAATGGAGCTCATAAACAAAGATATAGGGGACTTGCAGACATTGGACCCGACCCAGTTTGGCTTTGTCAAGGGAAGATCATGCCTTTTGAACTTGGTCGACTTCTTCGAAACAGTCACCAAGGCCATTGATGAGGAAAGGCAGTCCATACAGCCTACCTTGACCTTGCAAAGGCTTTCGACAATACCACACTCGGGTATTGTAGAAAAACTTACCAGCTTAAATGTAAACCCATATGTCACAAGATGGGTTGCAAACTGGCTTAAGAACAGAACCCACAGGGTTAGAGTTGCTGGCGCTATGTCAGACTCCAAGCCGGTCACAAGTGGTGTCCCACAGGGCTCGGTCCTTGGCCCCCTATTGTTCGGCATCTACTTCTCAGAAGTACAGGCCAACATGGGAGGACTTTGGCTGACAAAGTTTGCAGACGACTGCAAACTGGGCACCATAGTGGAAAGTGCATCGGACATGGATATCCTTCAGAAGGGACTCATGGAAACAAATAGCTGGTGCCAGAGCCATGGCCTGAAGTTAAACACCAAAAAATGTATAGTCATACCCTTCGGGAAAAACAAGGTAACCCCAAGCTACCATATAGGTGGCAATCCACTAAGCACAGAAGAGGTTATCAGGGACCTGGGGACCCACTTTGACAGTGGCCTTTCTTTTGACACTCACGTTGCTAAAGTGGTTAGAAAGACCTTCTACATTGCCCACCTGATCATGAAGGGATTCACATCCAGATCTAGTGAGGTCATTGTTCCCCTGTACTCTTCACTTATCAGACCAATGATCGAGTACAATGCCCCATTCGGGATGTATCTCGCCCGACATCTGCAGCAATTGGAGAGACCCCAAAAGTTCCTCACCAAAAGGATAAAGGGACTCCAAAATCCGTCATATGCTGCCAGATTGAAGAAACTCCAGCTCTATTCAGTCGCATACCATCTGCTCAGAGGTGACATGTGCCTGACATACAAGGCCATGTCCAACCCGGAATTAATGGACATGCTCCACCTCAAAAATCCAAATCCACCAAAACCACTAGAGCAAGCGACTTAAACCTTAGCACGGATATAAATAGGACATGCTGGAGGGATAGATTTATCACTCAGAGACTCCCTATGCTGTGGAATAGAGTCCCGGTCCATGTGAGGCAGAGCACCTCGCTGGCTCTGTTCAAGAGAAATCTTGACCTGTGGATGGGAGATCGTAGGTTTACCCCGGGAATCATCTCTGTGTCACTGCTGAACAGAGGCACAACAAACTAATGGGCACAGTATTTTTTCATATAAGGGGTGGCGTAAGCCACAAAAATTTGGGCTAGGCTTATAAATGCCTTAGGGCAGATAGCCTAGTATAAACCTATGAATCTATGAACCTATGAACAATAAATAGAACATGCTGGAGGGATAGATTCCTGTCACAGAGACTCCCCATGCTTTGGAACAAAATTCCTAACTACATTAGTCAGAGCCCCTCACTAACACTCTTCAAGAGAAGCCTTGATGAGTGGATGGGTAACAGAAAGTACACCCCTGGGATCACTTCATTGGCTCTGCTTGACAGAGGCTCAGTTAATTAATCAATGGGGCGGCGACAGCCGACACACTCTGGGTAGGCTTATAAATGCCCTTGGGCAGATAGCCTAGTACTACCTATGAACATATGAACCTATCTTCATACCTGGAGACTGTGAAAGCATAGATATCACATATAGAATGGGTAAACAGCTCCTTCCAAACCTGAAAACATGGCGTTTATGGGATTACATTGTTTCCTTAGCTGTGTCATAAGTGAACTCCAGAACAAACAGAGCCTGCACCTGAACATGCTGTTGAGACTCACCCTCTGTACAGGATATGAAACTGTTGAATGTGTTAAATCAACATTTGACACACTCCACAAGTGTTGGTGCACAACAGAACATGGGAACTATTGTCTTATAAGCCTATTAAGCCTGATCTACAAGGCCATGGAGTCCATCATGATGGAACTCATAAACAGAGCTATTGGGAGCCTACAAACACCCAATCTTACCAATTACGGTTTGGTCATGGGCAGATCATGGTTCCCAAACCTGCTAGAATGTTTACAAGACAGTCACCCAGGACATACATCAATGAAATGAGCTACACATGTCCCACATAGACCTTGAAAAGCCCTTTGCCAACATCCCAGACACGTCGTATCCACAAAATTAATAACCTGTGCAAAAATATGTCTGTCATCTGATGGATTGCCAACTGAGGCACAGATAGATCACACAAGGTAAGAATTGTGGTCTCCTGTACAAGCTAGTAACAACTGCTGTCCCCAATGGCTCAGTCCTGGGACCCTTCCTGTCTGGTGTATACTTTTCAGAAATACAGTCAAACACACGAGGGCTATGTTTAGCAAAGTTTGTGGATGACTGTCAAAAAGTTGTCATAATCGATGTTTGGGACAACAGAGGCATCCTTAAAAAGGGTCTCAGTCAGACAGATGTGGTGTCAAAAGTATGTCCTCGAGCTACAGTCATACAAATACCACATAGGTGCCAACACCCTAAATATGGAGGTGATAATAAAAGATCTATGGACAAATGTGGATAGTCATCTGTATTTCCAGAAACACATTCGCAAAGTGGTCAGAAAATCATGCTATGTGTTTCCACAAACTGCCAAGGTCTTTGCATGTCGGTAAAAAGCCCTGATATGATTTCCTTGTTAGACAAGGGCCTGAGTTTTATTCCAGCCTTACCATCTGATATTAGTGAATTTGTGCTGGATATCAGAATGTTTTGCAGGAACCTTGCATTAAAATGTATTTTTTGGACAAGCTAATGACAGTAGACGGCTACCTTATACAAAATTGAGTAGCTTTGTTCCCCCTAATCCTCCACCAGTGGAGATGTTCTTGAGATTATGTGAAGATGAAATCTTCAAGCTAAGGGGTAATACAACCAAAGGACAAGGACGCTTCTTCAATTTAACTACTAATGAGAATGAAATGCTGAAGCAGCTAAAGGAGATAGACAGCTTGGTCATCAAGCCTGCTGATAAGGGAGGATGTATAGTAGTGATGGAAGCCGTATGGTACAGGCATAAAATGCTCTCTATGCTGGATAATGAAAGAACGTATAAGAGATTAGGTTGCAGTGAAGCTACGACTAAGGTAGATCATTTTCGTAGCCATCTATATGATCTATTGATAGAGGCAAATATCTCACAAGAACTATATGAGTTCTTTGATTGCCCTAAACCTATTTTTCCATACATCAGCAGACTCCCCAAAATTCACAAGGATCCAGTTGACCCACCCCTACGTCCCATAGTTTCTGGTAGGGGGTGGGTAACTGAACCTGTTTCCATGGACGTGGAGTATGAATTAAAGAAGGCCCTGCCACAAGCAGGAACTGTATTGAAGGACTCAGGAGATTTTCTGGAAAAACTCTTTTTAATTACTAAGGACCTCAAGTAATATGAAGATTTGTTACTAGTGACAATGGACATCAAGAGTTTGTTTACGGTGATTCCGAATGACTATGGTCTACAGGCAATAAGATCTTTCCTAGCAAGGAACAGTATGGAAGTAGAATCAATATGTTCCTTGCTGGAACTTGTATTGGAATTCTTTCTATTTGCAGACATGGGGTGTGGCTATGGGCATCCCATGTGCAAATATTTACTCTAATTTGGTTCTGGCTGAGTGGGAACATAATGAACTGATACCCAGCACTTGGAAACAATATCTAGTGTACTACGGCCATTTTGTGGATGATGTCTTTATCCTTTGGAGAGGCAGCTTTACACAAATGGACCTTTTTGTCAACTTTATCAACGAGAGCACTTATTTTCTAGAGTTTGTGGTTAAACATTCTTTGGAGACCATAACATTTCTGGATGTAAAGATTCATCTGCATCCTGATAGAGGTATCAGTACAGGAATTCATAAAAAAGAAACCTGGAGAAATCATTATCTGCATAGGGGGAGTATGCACCCGGGACATATTTTTGATAACATCTTTGAGAATCAGATCTTAAGAACCTCAAGATTATGCACTGAGAATGAAGGCTTTGTAGCAGAACAGAGAAATATTGAGACACATTTAAGTAAAAGATCCTATAAAAGAAAGAATCTAAGATTAAAGCATGATCCACAGGAATTAAGGAGAGGAAAGGAACGTCCCTACTTCTCTGAACCCACATCGAGTCATCATGAGTGCCTGGATCTTAAAACTCAGTCACAGCAACTTAAATGTTTGTTAACATACACTGCAGACAATAAGCAAGTATGTGAAGTTATTAGGAAGTTTTGGCCGGTATTGACAACTGATGACAAAATAAGAGACACTGTAGGTGAACAGCCCAGATTCCTATACAAGAATAAGAAGAATTTGAAACGTCTCATTTGTAACAAAGATGGATTTGAAAGAAATAGGCCCAATTCTAATAGAAAGGGCACTTTCAAGTGGTTAAGATGTAAAGCTTGCAACTCCATTGTCAGCTCCAATGTTTCTGTACATCCATACTCCAGGCAACAGTACAATTTTAATGTTTATGCTGATTGTACTAGTTCCCACATCATATACTTAGCGACTTGCTGCCAATGTAGTGCTTTCTATGTTGGCAAAACAGATCAACATCTTAAGGAACATATCCTCAGACATTTGAGGGACATCAAATAGAAAGATCCCAATAATGCCTTAGCAGCCCATGTAGCACAGTATTCTTCTCATTACTTTGTATTTAAGGTCATAGAGGCCACAAGAGGAGGTGATGTTCATAATCGCACAGAGCTAAGGGAAACATGCTGGATAATTAATTTAAGAGCAAACAGATCACCAGGCTTGAATACTATTGTGCCATTAAAACCATCACTTAAGAATAGAAGGAATATGATTATCAAGTTTACTTGAATGTTGCTTCATTCATATAATGTATTCGCATCCATAGCTATTAGTTTTCTCATATAAAATCCTATAGTAAAGAGAAGCACTGCCCCTTTAATTACAATGAAGGAAATTATACCTCTCTGCTAGCTGGCCTCCTTTTAGTTTGCAACAAGGGCGTGTCAGAGAACTAAATGAGGAATGGCTGTGATGCCTTATAAATACAAAAGCTGAACAGTCCTTTTTATACGATCTGAGGAAGGCTTATTTGCTGAAAGCGCTTATCGGAAGACTGAGGACTGCTTATTTTATGTTATATTCTTTTTATTAAAGTTTTGATTTTACTATTAAGTTGTACTGCCGTGGTGGACATCAGGAGTTTTTAGTAAGGTCTTTGCATGTAGGTCAAAAGAGGTTCCCTCTATTCATCAGTCCTCAGACCCGTCAGAGAGTACCACAACACACCTGTGATGAATCTGACTAGGCACCTTCAGCAGCTGGAAAGACCAATGAAGTACCTCAACAGGAGGATTACTGGCCTCAAACAGTTGCCCCATGCAACAAGACTGAATTTAACTCAATCTGTACTCTGTTGCATACTGTCTACTCAGGAGATCTCTGCCCAACAGACAGGTCCATGTCATGGCAACACTCAGATCTGCTCTGAGTTACAGCTCAATGGCACTAAATATACAGATATCCAAACACTGAAAAGCACTCAGTATACCAGTAAAAACCAAAAAGGAGTGCAGAAAGTAAAAAAAGAACTCACAGTGACTTCCGTTGCTCTTGTAATACGTATTTAATAACACAACACGAACCAACACATTAACGCTGTTCAAACAATAATAACTCCAGGCGTTTTCATCCAAAACAAATGGACTTCATCAGACAACATTTAAAATTAATTAGCCATATATATACTGGCATATATTATCCCAATAACCAATAAATCTCGTAATAACAGTTTAAAATGAGCAAATCAACAAACAGCCTCATGAATATTAACGAGTTAAAATCATTGTTACACTGAAACATAAAAACTTTTTCACATCAATGATTTGACTGTGAAACAATTGATAATGTCACAATTCAATAAATACAGTTATTAAATTAAAAGTATATGAAAATATATATTATATGTAATAATTAGATAAAGTGCTTGTGCTTATATTAATGGACTTCTATGTGATTCTGTTATATTACACCCTCTGCTGTTTAAAAACATGTATTACAGCTATATTTCGTTTACCTTAATTTTCAATAAGGAAACTATGCTTAAGTAATCGTTTAAACATTTACAAATTAACATCATTATTCCACTAAAACCTAAAAACTTTTTCACATCAATGAATTTATCTGTGAAACAATTGATGAATGTCACAATTCAATAAATACAATTATTGAATTAAAAAATAAAAAGTGTGTAAAAGATGTATATATATATATATATATATATATAATAATTAAATAAAGTGCTTGTGCTTGTATTAATAACCTCTATATAATTCTGTTATGTGGCCCCCTCTGCTGTTTGAAAATTGTATTACAGCTATATTTTATTTGCCTTTATTTTCAGTAAGGAAACTATACTTAAATAATCATTTAACCCAGGCTTTTTACCTGCTTCAAGGTACACTTGCCACCACAATTCCTTGCTTTCCAAGATCTCTTCCCAAATACCGCCCCTAACATCCCTCTTGACTTGTTGGGGAATGAAAAAATAAAATTTACAACCTTTACATGCCTTACTATGTTTGGATAATGCATTTGTCTCTTTTCCCTTTTGAATATCATAGACATGTTCGTATACTCTTTTCTTTAACTCTCTTTCAGTTTTTCCTACATAGTAGGACGGACATTTATCACAGGTTGCCAAGTAAACCACTCCTTTTGTGTCACAGTTATAGCAACCTTTGCTTTTGATTAAAATGTCTCTACTTCCTAAAAAGATTTCAGTCTTGTCACAAACATAAGGACATTGGTTACACCGACCACATCTAAAAGTTCCAACTTTTTTACTATTATTCTTATACGTTAAACTTTTCTTACTTTTTTCCAGCATATTCTTTATACTTCTAGAATTTCTATATATTATTTTGGGTTTAATATTATTGATTTTCTCAATGTCGGTCAGGGCTGCAAATTTATCCCATTCTTTTTTTAATATATTTCCTAACCCAAGATTATGTATGTTATATTCTACAATAAAATTTCTTTGGAACTGTTCTTCTATAGTCCCCATCTTGTTACATTCTTCACGAAATGTTTTAAAATCTTTCATTCCTATAATGGGTTTAAATCTCTCTGCCCTGCCCATTTCCACTTCTCTTCTTATATTAGTCACGAAATTCTTTGGATAACCTCTTTCTATGAACATTTTTTCTAATTTATTACACTCCACTTCGAAATCATCATCTAGACTAGTCATCCTCGATCCCCTCACAAACTGCCCCTTTACTATATTTCTTTTGCAGTGAAGGGGATGAGCACTGTCAAAATGTAAATAAGAAATGCAATAGGAGTCTTTTCTATACAATCTAGATACAAAATCTTGTTTTTCATCATTCTTAGTTATTTCTATATCTAGATATTGCAACACCTCAAAATTCATATTATAGGTAAACTTGAGAAAGTCGGTAGTGTGACCAATATATTCCATAAATTCCATAAACCTATCCTGTCCCCCAGTCCAAAATATAACTATATCATCGAGGAATCTTCTATACAAGATCCATTCCTTACTAAATTCAGAGTTCAAAACACATTTTTCTTCCCACTTGGACAAAACAATGTTGGCGTATGTAGGTGCACACGCCGCCCCCATGGACACACCTGTTTTTTGTTGAAAATATTCTCCATCAAATAATAGAAAATTGTATCTTAAAATAGTGTCCATGAGAGCTACCGAAAGTATTTTGTCCTCTTGTGTCGTATTGTTGTCCTGGAATATGCATTCTTCAAACATATCCATACCACAGTCATGTGGTATGCTAGAAAATAAATCTACAATATCTATAGTTAGAAATAAAAGGTCAGCCCTAAAAAGATCAGGGGAAAGTTGTTTTAAGAAATCCCACAAATCTTTTAGAATGATTTTATTATTTGTCCATATATGTTTTGTGGTAGTATCAACATATTTCGCCAGGGGTGTTGTTTTTGACCCTTCAGCCGTAACTATGGGTCTCAAAGGTGGGTCTAACCAGTTTTTATGGATTTTCGGAATTCCGAACATTGTAGCCATTCTAGGTTTTGCTACAGTAAGAAATTTATGTAGTTCAGGATTTATTACACCTTCAAACATGAAGTCTTTTAACATGTTATCTATCCGTTGATAAGCTAAATTTACCTCATTCCTTGAAACCACTATATATTTTTGTTTGTCCCCAAGAATCATGTTCATCTTTCCTTCATAAATAATATTATCCATTATAACCATCCCCAAACCCTTGTCTGGCTTCATTACTCTAATAGAAGCGTTATTCATTAATTCTACTAACACTTCCTTCTCATCCTTCTTCAAGTTATTATTAAATCTCCACTTGTTCTTATTTTGTTTACATCTGATCTCTTCTTCCAGTATTTTTTCAAAATTCCTTAGCTGTGGTAATAACGGTGGATTATAAGTAGATTTCTTTCTCAATCCTACTTTATTATTTCCATACTCATTGAAATTTTTCAAAGCTAAAACACTTAGATTAATTTTTCTCATGAATAACTTGGTGTCTAATATCGTGGTGGCAGTATCTCCCTTGTAGCTTGGTATAAACTTGAATCCCTTACTGAGTAAATTAAAATGGTTTTCTTTTATATTAAAATTGCCATAATTATAGATAGAAAATTCTTTGTAAGTGAATTTGACATCATCAATTTTAATACCCGTCACATCCAAATCAGTAATAATAGCAGAGGGGTTGTTCATTAAAACCTCCCCCTCCCCCTTCTCCCCCCCCCTCATATAAAAATTTCCATTTTTGTTTTGAGGCCTATATTCTTCATCTATTTCCCTTACTAATGGAGGGAACTCTTGATCATACTGATAATCATTCCTATAATCTGTATAACTATTGCTAGGTTTGTTCCATTTCCTATTGTTGAAATTTGTATCCCATTTAGGGACAGTGGGTTTGGGATAGTTGTTGCCAGTTTCATACTCCAATATATCCCTATTTAATTTACCTAACTTTCGTTGCATGACTTGTTTGCATTTGTCATCAATATCTTGCCTAATTTTATAATATTGTTGCCTTTCCTCTTTTATTCCATGTATTAAATCGTTCTTAATGCACCCGTCCAACTCATCAATCTCTTTACTTAAACATAATAATTTCCTTTCATTTTCTTCAATAATTAATTTGACCACATCTAACCCACACTGATTAAATACTTTCAATAAACTAGTGTGAAAAATAGATCCACATGAAACATTATTAGGGTACTTGCATATTCGTAGTCCTTTAGGGACAATTTCCTTTTTCAAACATTCTAACAAATATGTGTTTTCAATATTTAAAATTTTAAATTTAGTCATCAAGGCTTTAAGTTTGTCCAATTTAATAACATAGGACTCCCCTTCCATATTTTTAAAACCAGTATGGGTATCTGAACCAAACACAACATTTCTTTTTAACCAGTCAACAGTACTGATGCTGTTAGAAAAAACAGTACCTGTGCTTGAACCTATCGAAGTCGGCTTCTTAGGTTGAGCCCCTGCATCACCATGGTGCTCATTCCTCACCTCAGCCCCTTCGGATTTAGCATCAAAAATATTCGGAGTCAATAGTGGATTGAAATTAGTTCCTAGGTTGTTAGAAAAGTCGCCGGCGTCATCTTCGTCACCCATAAGCTCCCTTTTCCGTTTATTTTTAGTATTAAACAGCTGTGCACCTTCGTTGGCGTTTTCCGCTCCACCAAGTCTTGTTTGACTCACTAACAGTTTGTGGCAGAGAGGCGTTAGCAAGTCTATGAGTTCCGTCAGTTGGCCAATCAGTTTCCTTGATTGGCCAAGCTCTTCCTGCCCTTCCGAACTCATGACTCTCCGCTCAGTTTGTAGAATTCTTCTTTGACCCAGTACGATAAACAAATATCCAAACACTGAAAAGCACTCAGTATACCAGTAAAAACCAAAAGGAGTGCAGAAAGTCAAAAAAGAACTCCCAGTGACTTCCGTTGCTCTTGTAATACGTATTTAATAACACAACACGAACCAACACATTAACGCTGTTCAAACAATAATAACTCCAGGCATTTTCATCCAAAACAAATGGACTTCATCAGACAACATTTAAAATTAATTAGCCATATATATACTGGCATATATTATCCCATTATATTATTTGAACAGCGTTAATGTGTTGGTTCGTGTTGTGTTATTAAATACGTATTACAAGAGCAACGGAAGTCACTGGGAGTTCTTTTTTGACTTTCTGCACTCCTTTTTGTTTTTTACTAAATATACAGACCCAACTGATATTGCCAACATCCTGGCAGATAGGATCAGTGTTAACCTTACCCTCCTCTCACCCATGAAAGAGCACATCTCTATAATGGAAGACTGCAAAGTTGCTGTCATCACGGCTGCACCGGTAAAAAACACTCTCCAAAGCCAGTATTACAGCATCCATGGGACCAGATAACTTCCCAGGCTGTGTTCTACACAAACTACAGAACGAACAGGCACCACACTGACATATCATGCTCAGCCATAGCCTCACCTCAGGCTTTGTGCCTGCTGAATGGTGCACAGCGACAGTTATCCCACTACACAAGGGTGGAGACACCACGGATCCCAGGAACTAGTGCCCCATTAGCCTGATGAGCCTGCTCTGCAAGGCCATGGAATGGATCATTATACAACTTATAAAAAAAGACATTGGTAATCTCCAAACTCTGGACCACAACCATGTTGGGTTTGTAAAATGCAGATCATGTCTCCTAAACCTGATAGATGACACTGAAGCAGTCAGCAGAACCGTAGACAAGGGTAAGGTGTTTCGCACAGCCTATGTAGATCTTGCCACGGCTTTCAACACAATCCCACACTCTGGAATTATAGATAAACCCAGTAAACTAGGTATAAATTGCTATGTCACAAGATGGGTTGCCAACTGGCTTACTGACAGAACACACACTGTGAAAGTAGCAGACTCCAAGTATCACTTTGGACCAATGACGAGTGCAGTACCACAGGGCCCAGTCCTGGGTCCTGTCCTGTTTTGTATCTACTTCCCTGAAGTAAACTTTAACATGGAAGGTCTGTGGCTAATGAAGTTTCCAGACTGCAAACTAGGAGCCATAATTGTAAATACTAAAGATGTGGACATCCTACAAAAGGGCCTCACTGAGACAGATGGCTGGTGTCAAAGCCATGGGCTCAAGCTCAATGCCAAAAAGTGCATTGTCATCCCCTTTGGTAAAAACTCTGTAGCCATGAACTATAACATAGGCGGTAGTATACTTAACACTGAAAGTGTGATAAGAGACCTTGGGTCACAGGTGGACAGACCAGTGATAATCACATCCCCACAGTAGTCAGGAAATCCTTCTATGTGGCACACCTCATCACAAAAGGTGTCTCATGCAGAATAGAAGTGGAGATTGTTCCCCTCTACTCATCACTCACTAGATCCATAATGGAGTACAACGCCCCTTTTGCTATGTGCCTCACAAGACATGTACAACAACTGGAAAGCCTGCAGCAATACCTCACAAAGAGCATTAGCGGCCTGAAATACATGCCATACAGACCATTTCAAAATGCTCCAGCTGTACTCTCTCGCATATCGCCTACTCAGAGGTGATCTCTGCCTAACATACAAAGCTATGTCAAGCACAGAGCTGTTGGACATGCTCCATGTAAAACACTCACAATTCATCTGATCTTCAGCCCCAAAACCATGAGTGAAATACAAAAGGAAGGGGTGTACCCATTTACCTTATGGATACCCATACCTTCAGTTTAGTGGTACAGCATGAAGCCCTGGAGACCATGCAAGTGCAAATAACATTGGGCAAAGCTGCTTATCAGATTGTAGCCTGCTACAGATCACCTACCTTGTCTCAGGAACTTCACTCAGTATTCCTGAGAACAGTGGAAAATATAAAGGTCCTATCAAACACCATTATATGAGGAGATTACAACTACCCAAACATTGAGTGGGAGAATTACTTGTGTACAACATCCTTTGCCCAATGATTCTTAGAGTTTAAAAACTCAAATGCCCTGGAACAGCTGGTCACCATGCCCACTAGAGGTGACAACATACTGGACCTGATCATCACCAACATGGGGTACCAGTGTTCCACGACAGAGATAAAACCCTCGCTGGTAATATCAGATCATAAAGTAATAACACTGGACATCCACATCCCCCCCCCCAGTCAAGGAAACCACTGTGAAGACATTTTCAAAAGCAAACTGCACACTTCCCAAGACCAAAGTGGAAAGTTCCAAAGCCCCCTTGCTTTAGGATAATGCTATACAATCTGCCGAATCATTTACAAGTGCATTCTATGAGCATCTACAGAGATGCAGGGATCAAGACATGCCAATTAAAACCAAGATGGACTCCTCCAAAAATAAGAAATCAATCTGGTGGTTGTCACCCATAAAAAAGCTATACAACAGAAGGAGGAAACGAACACATGATAGAGCAAACTTCACAAAAGGAAAGACATCACTGATCATTATTAGGAAGACACAATGATCGCTCATAAAATAATCCAAGGCCAGTTTCTAAAGACAAATTGCCAAGGAATGTAAGAATAACAACCACAAAGCCTTTGTTAGCTATACCAAACATTTAGGTGGCAACTTCCAAATATGCTGTCAGCTACTGACAGATGGCAAGAAATACACTGAACCAACTTACATTGCCCACATCCTAGGGGACAGGTTCAGTGCAAACTCCACCACCATCACCCTCAAAAGGGCCTGTGTCCATCGCAGAAGAATGCAGAGCCCTAGACTTCATGGACATGCAGGTAAAGACAGCCCTCTCCAAAGCTAAGAACACAACATCAATGGGACAGGATGGTGTTCCAGGCTGCGTCTTACACCACCCCCAAAAGGAACTACACCCTCACCTACATTCACTGTCCAGACTCAACCTTACCACAGGCTATGTACCCAAAAAATGGCATACACCAACAGTCATTCAGCTCCACAAAGGGGGTGCCACAACAGAACCTTGAAACCATTGCCCTATAGGTCTACTCAGCCTGGTCTGCAAAGCTATGGATCAAATTATCATGGAACCCATAAACAGAGACATTGGGGACCTCCAGACACTGGACTCTCCCCAACTTGGCTTTGTTAAAGGCAGATCCTGCCTCCTAACCCTAGTTGACTCATTTGAAACAGTTACCAAGGACATAGATGGAGGTAAAAGTAGTCCACACAGCCCACCTGGACCTCACTAAGGACTTTCAACACCATTTCCCACTCTGTCATCATGGACAAGCTTACCAGCTTGAACATTAACAGCTATGTCACAGGATGGGTGGGCAACTGGCTCACAGATCAAACACACAAGTTCAGAGTTGCAGGTGCCATGTTCGACTATAAACCAGTCACAAATGGCATCCCACAGGTCTTGGTCCTGGGACACCACCTGTTCAGTAGATACTGCTCAGAGGTACAGGCAAGCACGGGAGGAGTATGGCTGAACAGGTTTGCAGATGACTGCTAACTGTGGTCCATAATTGACTCTATGGCTGACACAGACATCCTCCAGAAGGGTCTTACAGAGACAGATACCTGGTGGCAAAACTATGCCCTCAAGCAGAATGCCAAAGAATGAATAGTCATCCCCTTTGGATAAAACAAAGTGCACACAAATTACCACATAGGTGGTAATGCAGTATGTACAGAGAAAGTAATTATGGCCCTGGGGACCCAGGGAGATAGTAAACTCTCCCTTGATGATCATATGGCCAAAGTGTTTAGAAATTCCTTCTATGTAGCCCACCTAATGTCACCTAATGTAACCCACTTTGTCTAGTCTGATGATGTCACCATCCTACAAATATACCTGTGGAAAGGCAAACTCACAGTAATGTGTATAGCATGTCATGTAAATGCATACTCCTCTCATGTCATAAAATAGTTAGGTAGGGGTTTGAATCCTGCACTTGACAAGTGTGTGTGTGTGTGTGTGTGTGTGTGTGTGTGTGTGTGTGTGTGAGATCTCTTTTGAGCGGTGCAACCTTTTTGGAGACTACTAAAACACCTTAAAAGTGGTATACTTATCTTTGTCAAGTCTGATGATGTCACCATCCTACAAATATACCTGTGTAAAGGAAAACTTCCAGTAATGTGTATAGCGCGTCGTGTTAATGCGTACTCCTCTAGTATCATAAAGTAGTTAGGTAGGGGTGTGAATCGTTTCACTTAACAAGTGTGTGTTTGTGTGTGATCTCCTTGGAGAGGAACAGCCTTTTTGGAGACTACTAAAACACCTTAAAAGTGGTATACTTATCTTTGTCAAGTCTGATGATGCCACCATCCTACAAATATACCTGTGGGGAAAAAAAGCTACCAGTAATGTGTATAGTGCGTTGTGTTAATGCGTACTTCTCTAGTATCATAAAGTAGGTAAGGGTTTGAATCCTGCACTTGATAACTGTGTGCGTTTGTGTGTGATCTCCTTGGAGAGGAGCAACCATTTTGGGGAGTAGTAAAACACCTTAAAAGTGGTATACTTATCTTTGTCAAGTCTGATGATGTCACCATCCTACAAATATAACTGTGAGAAAAAAAACTCCCAGTAATGTGTATAGCACATCGTGTTAATGTGTACTCCTGTAGTATCGTAAAGAAATTAGGTAGGGGTTTAAATCCCGCACTTGCTAACTGTGTGTGTGTGTGTGTGTGTGTGTGTGTGTGTGTGTGTGTGTGTGTGTGTGTGTGTGTGATCTCCTTGGAGAGAAGCAACCTTTTTGGAGAGTAGTAAAACACTTTAAAAGTGGTATACTTATCTTTGTCAAGTCTGATGATGTCACCATCCTACAAATATACCTGTGGAAAAGAGAATGCCCAGTAATGTGTATAGCTCATCATGTTAATGCATACTCTTCTAGTATCACAAAGTAGATTAGTAGGGTTTGAATCCTGCACATGACAACTGTGTGTGATCTCCTTGGTGAGGCGCAACCTTTTTGGAGAGTAGTAAGACACCTTAAATGTGGTATACTTATCTTTGTCAAGTCTGATGATGTCACCATCCTACTGTTCAACATGTTGGTGGCTACTACCTATATGGTACTGTGGGGATACTATGTTTTGTAAAGGTGGATGACTATGCTTTAGTTGGCTTATAGCTTTACAGAATGGGTTTGACAACAGGTATCTGTCTGTATGATACCCTTGTGGAGGATGTGTGTGTCATCTGGAGAATGCATTATAGGCCAGAATATGCATTTCCAGACATGGACGGACATATCCCTACTGTGATTGCTTGTACCTAAGAGAGCTATATGCCAAACAGAAGTGGTCTCAGGAATGGGTGCAGGTGAATACCACTGGTTACTGGCATAGTATAGTACCTGAAGGATCCAAATACATCTGTGTGTTAGTTGTCAAGACATCATCTAACGATTGTTTATGGTCAGGCTGTTGAGGTTATGTATACTACCAGAATGCAAAACAATGACAGATAGTAAAAGTATCACCCACAGCACAGTGTAAAACCATGTCATATACACATGTGTACTCAAGTTCCACAATGTGTGTAGTACAATGCATACTGGCCACCAATAGAAACTGTGGAGTGTTACTGTGTAATACAGGGCATGTCACCCTGCCCATGTGTCCACTATGCATGTACATGCAGACAGTGCACCTCCACCATGTTCACAAATGTACACCTGCAAATATGTGCTACACACATCCCACACGTACTGTCCACTCTCTAACACATGCTGCCAATACTACACACATCAGCCAAGTGGCACGTGGTGGACAATACACTATTGGAACTAACACTGGTGTAAACAATACTACATTGACAATCATAGCTTTAATGCATCATGCCTGTTCAGCTACACCTTCAAGGATATCATTACACTTTACTGCTGACAACATGCTAACATTGCTATACTGCTATAAAGTCACCCTGTGCATCACACCATGGTAGCCTGTTCCTGCATCAATGTTACAGATGACAGGAGGTGGCACAGGTTTCATCATATGCACAGGGTGTGTTGTTGGTTTGCCAGAGGCCTACATTGAGCCATACAATCGACATGTATGTGTGTGTGTGTGTGTGTGTGTGTGTGTGTGTGTGTGTGTGTGTGTGTGTGTGTGTGTGTGTGTGTGTGTGTGTGAGGGCCAAGAATACTGCTATGGGCCAAAGTTGATGCAATGTGTGCGGGTATGTGTTAGCCCTAGGTGTCTGGTTTATGTGTGTGTGTGTGTGTGTGTGTGTGTGTGTGTGTGTGTGTGTGTGTGTGTGTGTGTGTGTCTGCATGCACACAGTTCCACCATGTGGCTGCCATATACAGGGTTTTGTGGGACAGCCACAGACTGTACCTGCCAGGCTTTACAGATCACTGTCTCTGGCCACGGATACGGTACCTGCGCCTGGCAGGTGTGCTACTGACAGTATCAGGTACTAATCCAGACTGGGTACTATCCTCAGAGGTGAACAGATGTATACTGGAACCAGGTCCCTGCTGGGACTGTCCAATGCCATGTGCACGTGGTCTTCTAGGATGGTCTATGGACAGCCCACCCCCAACATTGCTGGGGCTGGTACTGGCACTATGGGAGTGGCTGTGACTTGAGGGACGTCCACAGTGACTGCCAGCTGCTGATGTTGCTGGCATACATCCACATCGACGGCTCAGCCGTCCCGCACTGTCCTGACACATGGACATGACATTGTGGAGGACATCTAATATCTCACCCCAATGTCTATCAGTGACCTCAGTGTAATTATGGATGGCACCTGCTAGGTCATGGATACTGTCAATTACAGCAGTGTTATGTGCCCTCTCTGCCCTTAGTCCCTGTCTGGTGTACCGTTCCATATGTGCCTGTGCCTCCATTACAGCCTGGAATATGCGTGAGGTTGTAAGACCTGTGGCAAGTCTGCCAGGGGCATGATAAGCAGCAGTGCTCTGACGAGATCCTCTGGACATCTGCCTGTGTGGTACCATTCCAGATATCTGGGTATGGCTGCTGTGTCGGGATGCATGGGCCATAGATACCACACTGTCCCGGCCAATGCCGACTGTACACTGTCCCTCAGCTAAGGGCATTGGTGATGGATATATTGGCAGTATGACTGTGTGCAAGGATGGGCTGGACACTTGTGTACTGTTGATTGGTAGCCCAATGACAGACCCTGGCAAACATGCCTGTGCCTCAACACACCTATCCTCATTATCACTATTTGGCTCAGTGACATCAGGTTCCCTGCTGCAGTGAACCAGCCCAACCTCAGCACCTGTGAGAGGAAGACAGGAAACACACTTTACGACCTGTACATGATGTCGGAACACATGCACACATGCACTCATGGACACATGAACACATGCACACATGCACACATACATAGAAATACACTCCTCACTAAAGCAGACACACACACACACACACACACACACACACACACACACACACACACACACACACACACACACACAAACACTCACACCACCAGCAATCCAGAACATACTCAATAGCGGTTGATGGGGGGTACAGTATCACAAGCCAGTCATATCACACGTGTCAGCATGCAGGACGTGTGTTACTCAACAGCATGCAGTACGAGTGTAGACAGCCCTTGCTAATAACAGTATACATGGCTGTGATGCATGTGTGTTGTTGTTCAGTGATTGGCCTCACCCTGTAACGCAATGTGTACATGGACACAACATTGCTGTGCAAGTATTAAAAGCTCTGCAATGTCCTGTACACCATCACTCACAGGTATACATACCATGGCTGGATGTGTATCTGTGTGTCACATAGATATCCATTTCTGATTAGAGCGTCTGTGTCTTTAGCAGATAATTGTGGACACAGGTTTAGCACATACATGTAATGTATACACACAGGATGAGTGGTGCATGTATACCTGATGGAGTACCATTGCTCAACATAGCCATTGTACAGTGGTTATGGTGAGTGTAGGACATATTGTTGACATGCCAGTGCCAGCCATTACATGGCATGCTACAACACAACTGCAACATTAAACATCACACATACCCAATGTGTGTCATGTGACCTATACACTCAATAGCATTACAAGACATATATGTGTCACTTTGTACAAATAGTGATTGCTATGCATATTGTGTATAGGTGCATATGTTTGCACACACACACAACATTGAGGTGCATAACAATGAATGCTATGTGTAGTACTTTGGTTTCTGTAACTGGATGGGGTGTAGTACCATGAGCCATCATCATGCAGCATCATGTGGTCACTCAAGGCTACTAATGTGTGCCAGACTGGCACCTAGCATGCTGTTCCTGAACTGCAGTACCATGGCTACATTCACCATTTCACAGCCAGTTGTTACATGGGTTTGTAAGGTGCCCAATAGGGAGCATTGCCTAACATGAATGTGTTATGTGTTGAAGAGTGTCGCACAGCCCCATGATAGACCTCTACCCCTCAGGTATATTATGTGTGCTGTGTGGATGACATTTGAAATACTGGAGTGTGACCTTACAGCGGGTGTCTGAATATGCCATGTGTAGCATATTAACGTGTACTGCGTATGACAAAGTTGTGTATGTTGTGTGCATGTGTATTGACTCTGTCTATCCAATGTCCACTACAGTGTTGCCACAATTGTGTGGGATGCTCTGTGTATTGCATGTGTTTGAGGCAGCTACTCACATTACTGAGATGTGCATAGTCTCACAGCAAACATGCACAGCATGCATTATGCGTAGGTGTGTTACATGTACATGGCCTACACCTCAACTATGACATGCACATTTAATTTGCAATGTTAAATGTAGAACACAATCACCAGCATGAGTCTGCTGCCTTGCTGTCACACCAGAGGGACCTACATGGACATGAGACAGTTAGTCAGTGGCAACAACTGTGGCATTGCTACTGTGGGTTTGCAATCTTACAGTAGTACAACGGTTGACAGTCACAGGCCTACAGATTATGTTCCAAATTATCAGTAATGCACAACACCAGGCTCCACATCTTCTAACGACACAGTACACATCTCACATATGCATGATCTACCAGTAGAGGTAACAGTGGTCTACAGATATGCCATGTTACCTGCACACTCCGTGTCAACTCGCTGGGTGGCTCCGGCCTCCATGATGATACATGTTTGCTGTTGTTGTTGTTGGCCAGGAGCCACCAGGCTCAGGGGCAGCTCCTCCACTCTGGTGAGGGGGGGGGGGGGGTGGATGGCTATCCCACCACCTGTGGCAAGCTGTTGTCTACGGACATCAAATGCACGCTGCTGGACATATCTAAGTAAATCACTGCAGTGATGGCATACCTGCTCATAGGTCTGGTTATGCATGCCTATGTCATTTACCCTACGGACAACATCTTGCCACAATGCAGTCCGCTCATGCTGGTCCTGGCTGGTTCTTGAGAACAGCAGGGTGTAGTGCTGAACCAGGCTGGTTGTTATCTGTTCATCCTCTGCTAGGCTATAGGTAGGGTTGCGATGGTAAACCATGACCCTGGAAGACAAAGAAACAATATGTGTGAGCAAGTCATGTAGCACACTTAACATTCTAAAGTGCAGATATCACTGAACTGACATATATAGCAACCTATTGGCTGTCAGAGGATACACACTTTCAATACCACATATCAGTGCTCAACCCACAAATGCCTGACAGTGCCTGGAACGCTCTATATATCAAACCATGTTCTGCATAGCAACAAAGAGAAGCCAGTATGTAAGACTATACAACAGTACATGGCACACTGTATGCGACACAATGAACCACCTAGCCATAGGAGAGAGTATATATCAAGCTAATGCATAAAGAAATATGTCATCCATTGCAATGATTGTAAAGTCCATTACAGTATTACAAGTATACCACACTAGTTGTTGATGGCAAAACCCCTGCCTAACATATGTGCACATTCATTAATATAGGTGGCATACTGCTGTACTAGACTATACATGTTGCTAGATATGCACTTATATCCTGTAACACACATATGACCGAGGGCATGTTACAGGAATACCCACACACACATGAGACATACATACAACACACAAAGATATGGCAACCCAGATGAGCTTTACCTGTGTACCATACAGTACTGTGTGTCAGTACTTACAAAACCTTATGCCTGAGGTATGTAATCTGTGAGGACTTCAGGCAACACACAAAACAGTGGTTCCAAGCAATGTGGACATACACCATACTGTGCTGTTTAGGCCTACAGCTTCAGGTAGTACTACAGTTCATATGGGATTTGGATTCCCCAGCAGTACCAATGAATAAGCATACATGTACTGCTTTAGCCTACAATGGCACACCCCAATCGACACCAAGGGACTACGTCAGACCGTATGCCATACTGCTTTTTCTGCCTAGCAATAGCATATACATCTTTTGCTGGGATCAGAGCTAAAACACAAAATACCATGACAAAAACAGTTTCCCACTAAGCTATCACACATATACAGAACTTTGACACATTCACTAACACATTCACCATCACACTCAGTCAACCTCACATAGCAATTATTGCAACAAGTACATGTGGGTGTGTATCGGTTCATAGGTAGGAAATAGGCTATAGGCCCTAGGACCTATAGAAGCCTAGCCATATGCTACCCTGGCCTTTGACACACATGTAATTTAATTTCACGTGCCCCTGTCAAGCAGAGCCACAGAGGTGATTCCCGGGGTGTCTTTCCTATCTCCCATCCAATCATCAGGATTATTCATGATGACTGCTAATGAGGAGCTTTGTTTGCTATTGATAGGTGGTTTGTTCCTGAGTATGGGATGTCTCTGAGATAGGAATCTATCCCTCCAGCATGTTCTGTTTATTGAGGTGACAAGGTTTAGGTCCATAGAGCATGTAGCTCATAGGGATTGTGATCTGTTTACGTGGAGCATGTCCAACAGCTCTGGGTTTGACATAGCTTTGTATGTTCATAGGTTCATAGGTTCATAGGTTCATACAAGGCTATCTGCCCAAGGGCATTTATAAGCCTAGCCCATAGTTATGTGGCTTTCACCACCCCTTTAGTTTGAATAAAAATATGCCTATTATTTTGCTGTGCCTCTGTCAAGCAGTGACACTGAAGTAATCCCTGGGGTATATCTGCTATCTCCCATCCATTGGTCAAGATTCCTCTTGAACAAGGCCAGCATGCTCTGCCTCACATGTACCGGGATTTTGTTCCACAGCATAGGGAGTCTCTGGGTGATGAATTTGTCCCTCCAGCACGTTCTATTAATAACCGTGTCAAGGTTTAAGTCTCCCGCCCTTGTAGATCTGAGGGATCTAGATTTTTTGAGGTGAAGCATATTCATCAAATCTGGGTTTGACATGGCCTTATATGTCAGGCACAGGTCACCTCTGAGCAAGCGGTATGAGATTGAATAGAGCTGGAGTTCTTTCAGTCGGGCAGCATAAGACATATTTTTGAGACCCTTTATCCTTTTGGTGAGGAACTTTTGGGGCCTTTCCAGCTGCTGCAGGTGTCGGGTCAGATACATTCCGAATGGGGCATTGTACTCAATCATAGGTCTAATGAGTGATGAGTACAGGGGACGATGACCTCCCTTGATCTAGATGTGAATCCCTTCATGATCAGGTGGGCAATGTAGAAGGTTTTCCTAACTACTTTAGCAACATGAGTGTCAAACGAAGGCTACTGTCAACTTGGGTCCCCAGATCCCTGATGACTTCTTCTGTGCTCAGTGGATTGCCACCTATATGGTAGCTAGGGGTAACCTTGATTTTCCTGAAGGGTATGACTATGCATTTCTTGGCGTTTAACTTTAGGCCATGGCTCTGGCACCAGTTATCCGTTTCTGTGAGGCCCTTCTGAAGGATATCTGTGTCAGATGTGTTTTCGACTATGGCGCCCAGTTTGCAGTCATCTGCAAACTTTGTCAGCCATAACCCTCCTGTGTTTGCTTGTACTTCAGAAAAGTAGATGCCGAACGAGAGTGGACCCAGGACTGAGCCCTGTGGGACACCACTTGTGACAGGCTTTGAGTCTGACATGGCTCCAGCAACTCTGACCCTGTGGGTTCTGCAACCCATCTTGTGATGTATGGGTTTACATTCAAGCTGATGAGTTTTTCGATGATACCTGAGTGGGGTATTGGTGTCGAAGGCCTTTGCCAGGTCGAGGTAGGCTGTATGGACTGCCTTTCCCTCATCAATGGCCTTGGTGACTGTCTCGAAAAAGTCAACCAAGTTTAAAAGGCATGATCTGCCTTTGACAAAGCCAAACTGGGTTGGATCCAAAGTCTGCAAGTTCCCTATGTCTTTATTTATGAGTTCCATTATGATCCTCTCCATGGCTTTGCAGATAAGGCTTGTCAAGCTAATGGGATGGTAATTTCAGGGTCGGTGGAGGCACCGCCCTTGTGAAGTGGGACCACAGTCACCGTGCGCACTCCTTGGAGTGCGTATCCTGAGGTGAGGCTAAGATTAAACAGCTGTCCTAACTGCGGGTTTAATTCCTCATTGAGTTCATGGAGCACACAGCCAGGGACACCATCCGGTCCCATGGATGCTGTGTTTTTGCCTTGGAGAGCAGTTCTCACCTGGGCGTTGGAGATGTTTGGGGGGCTACAATCCTCTGGTATAGATATCTCTCCTTTTGGGGGGGAGGGGGGGAGAAGTTTGTACTGAACCTGTCAGCCAGTATGTTGGCAATGTGTGTAGGTTCAGTAATCTTCACATCATTTTGAACTAATTCTGAGCATATCTGGGAGTTTCCTCCTAGGTTTCTAACATAGCTAAAGAAGGCCTTATGATTGTCTTTTGAGTCCTTGGCGATTTTTCCCTCAGGCAGAGGTCACCTCTGGGTAGGCGGTATGTGACACAGTCTAGCTGTGGTTTTGTGGGACGGTCTGCACAGGGCATCTGTTTGAGGCTGGTATTACTCTTTGTGTGGTATGTCTGTGGCCTTTCCAGTTGCTGTAGATGTCTTGTGAGGTACATACCAAATGGGGCATTGTACTCTATAATGAGTTTTATGAATGATGAGTAGAGGGGAACACTGACCTATATTTCCCTGGCTGACACACCTTATGTGATGAGGTGTGCCACATAGACAGATTACATGACTAGTGTGACACTGTGATTATCACAGGGAAGACTACTGTCCACCTGTGTCCCATGGTCTCGTATTACACTTTTGGTGTAGACTACCACCTATGTGGTAGTTCATGCGTACAGAGTTTTTGCCAGAAGGGATGCCAATGCAGTTTCAACATTGAACTTGAGTCCATGGCTTTGTCACCAGGCATCTGTTGCAGTAACTGTGACCCTGTCTCTCTCTCTCTCTCTCTCTCTCTCTATATATATATATATATATATATATATATATATATACACACACATACATATAAACATCCATTGGTGTACATATAGATATATATATGGGCACATATACAGTCCACATTTCATGGTGGGAATCACTGGCTGCAACACTGCAAACCTGACAAATCATACCCACAGCGTTTAACCACCACATGTCATATACCAGCAGTGTATGCTGTCTTGTTTGCCACACGCTACAACCTACATAGAAATATGCACATAACAGCCTTCACCAACATATATATGTCCAGCCTTCACAAGCAATTGCAGTATATCCCTTGCTCTATGCACATGTACAGATGCTAATATATCTCACACAGAAAGAACTCTCCGTATGTGTGTGCCATACACACACAAGGTCCACACTGTTGTAAGTCCGTGGACCTCACGGCTGACCTCTTGGGCCTTGCTGCAACATGAACAGTTGTCACATGTGAGCACACAGTAATATTAGAGGGTGTATATATAGCTGCAAATGCTAGATTAGCATACTAGCCTGGTACAGCAGTTGCCATTGCTAAGCTACACGTTAATGTGACTATCATGCGTTTGTTACTCTGTCACATCCATGTTTATATAGCTGTATGTGCTACTCCCCCAAACAGCCATTGTACACACTACTGTACAGAACACAGATAACATGGATCAGATGTTTGACATTTAATGCTGAGCTACATATGTCACAGTTATATCCCACTGCACACAGCTACACACTGATTAGTCCATGGCAGTAGTTATGCAGGGCATCTGTGCATAGATATGTACTGCTGCCACATATGGATGAGTCAAAGTATGTAGAGTACTCTTCAAAAACATCTACTACATGCCAGTAAATACATATCTGTTACATACCTTTCCCTTGTATGTGTTTGTATTTTTCAGTTCCGTGTGTCTTTTTTTTTGTTTATTTATTTATTTTTTTTCTGTTGATGTTGATGTTGATGTAGATGTCGGTGTCTGTCTGTCTGTTTCTGTCTCTGTCTCTGTCTCTCTCTCTCTCCGTAACAGCAATGGAATGATTGCATGTGTGGACAGCAAGTACAGCCTGCTTTTATAGGTATCTGTACATGTGCATGTGATGGCCTCTGCACCAATTGGTGGCCACCATTTGGTAATTGCATGCAGCCTGCTGTGTGGTGATTGCAGTACTCACTGTCATAGCAGCCCAATGCTATTAATTGCTAAGTCAGGTAGGCATAGCCCTTTCAGCTTTCCAAAGTGGGGCCCATGCTTGTTTGCTGTGGACACTGTTGTGTAAGTCAGAAGTTTGGTATACTTCTTATATCTGAAGCTAGGGGTGTAGCCAGTGATTTGAATGTTGTACTCAGACCTGAATGTTGCCACTTCCAGTACACAGTTGTCAGTGTAGAATTGTACTCACCCCTACAAATGCTAACACAAGATACATGGGAGTATGTAGTTTCTTTTCTACTTATACAATTAGCTGCCATACATAAGTAGTTATTGAGATGTATTCATTTGGCACATGAACTGTTTGTGAACTGCTATACTGTGAATATTAATGTACTCACTAATGCACAGTGTCTGCTTTTTTATTGTTGACATTAGCACAGGATGCTCAAGAAAATTGGACAATTCCAGTACTGAGTATGCCTACCTACATCCTTGGTGGACCCTGAACACACAGGTATTTTGTACATTTGGGTGGGGATTGTCCTGCTATGATAATGTGTGGGGGTTGTAAAGTGCTGCTGTAACATTATTTACTGCTAGAATGGCTGGTTCTGTTATCACAGTCATGTAAGTCAATTCCACAACAACTGCTGGTAAAGTTCCACAGAACAGGTTTTGTGTTATGGCATTCCTATCTTTCCTTTACATTCACTCATTCTGATGCATGATATATCTATTTCAGCAACAACCGGCTGTATATCTACTGTGACTTAGTGGTACTTCATGCAGTCTAGTGTGTCCAAGGTCCAGGGTTCGAGACTGACAAAGGTGTTTTATTTTGCTGCTGAGCAGAACAAGGGCCCTCACATGCAGGGTGACTAAGGCACTTTTAAGCAGTTGCAAGTGGGTTTGCGCGGGATTGTGTGAAGCTTAGCAATACTTAGCTAAGCGCACACAAGCGCACGTTCACGCAAACCCGCTAACTACTGCTTAAAAGTTCTTACTCCCGCTAACCCCCACGCTCATTTCTTTGAAAGAAAAGAAAATGGGGAGATAGGAAAGTGGTGAAAAAGGGGCACAAAGAGGGAAAGACAGTGGTAAAAACAGCTCGGGATGTGCAGGACAGGTGTAGGAAAGGTCCATAGCTGCCCATTTCTTTAACAGCAACAGCTGTGCATATGCTAGAAATTTGGAGGGAAATATGAAACCTTCCAACCCTGAGAGAGGGGTGAGGACAAAAAAGTATGTTGTACTGCCAATTAAATATCAGTTTATGTGTCCAGTGGACATGTGTGCAAAATGAGCAGCTATGTATGGGGCGTAATTTTTTTTTTGGGAGCAGATTGCCCTTTTTTTATTTTTCAAGTGATAGTGGAATGTGCGGTAGGGGAAGTGGGTATATATGGGGAGGTAGGTTGGTGAGGTAAACAGACAAGACAAACAAGATGCATACAGGGGTGGAATATGACACATGTGGTGGGTGAACAACATTGATGGGGAAGGATGTTTGGAAATCGCAAGCCCATGAGCCCACAGATGGCAACAGTGAAACTGAGATCCACACCCATGGGCAGTCACCACTGCACCTTCACAGCCCAGAGGGTGGCTGTGCTGGGGGCTGCATAGGAGGGGCATGCTCACCCGTGAGTCATGCCTCATGTGCCTCAAGCTGGCGTACAGGATCAGCGACTGAACGCTCGATCTCCCTATGCATCACAGCCCGGACTATTTGGAGGGTGATAGGTGGTCCTCCTCTGGCCACGCTTGCATGGGGAGATGAGCCCCATCCCCTGCAGTGCTTCCACCTGAAGGTGGCACAGGGCCAACGGAGGAGGAGATCCAGGGCTGGGCACCGGACCTGCTGGTGCCAGGTGCCATCGCCAGCTGAGGTGGAACAGGTGGGTCCACTGGGACCAGCCTTCTCATATGTTCTATGTTTAGGAGGATTTAATGACAATATGGGTTGTTAACAGCCAACAGCATTCCAAATTAGTTGTAACAGCATGCAGCAGTATTCCCATTAACCCAACACACCAGAGTTCCAACAGCTGAACAGCAAGCATAACACATGCATATATAGAACAAGAGTGGACATTCCAACAGTATGCAGGATTGATTGGTGGCAACAGGCCACCAGGATTGTGGTATTTGAACAGGGCACATGCATCAAAGTAAATGCAGATATTTATGAACCAACAGGACATATATCCCAACAAATGGTTTGAGATTAGACATACCCATTGACGTGTGGAATTGCATTGTTTATGCACATACAGTAGGGTGTAAAAAGATACCTCCATTAACAACTTATATGTACTTATAGTTTACACTACATTCCTGTTGACTGCAGGTATATATCACCTACATGATTATTACACTTGGCAATGTACGTTAAATTGTGAAATGGTTTTGCTAGTTTTTTATATACCTGACCTGTATCTGACATACAGACTATCCAGGATGCAGATGTTACTGCTACGTATTTATATATTTTATTTATATTTATATATCTACATATCTGGATGTGTTCAGGTGACATTATCAATTATATTTTAGCAGCCCCCTACATTTCTAGCAGCACACTGACATTTCTGGGGAACACAATAACAAGCTACTCATGTGCCAGATTAACCTATACATGCCAGACATTAACCAACTGTTGAAGACTGTATATATGCTTAACAGCTACTGGCACTACCTTCATCCACTCTATATGGGCCTACCCAAGTCTGGGTTGACAGCGCTTAATACAACAGTATTATTTCTATAATGCAAGAGTGCAACAACATATCGAAGAAAGTGACACGGACACAATCCAGGAATTATACCTTTATTAATTACATTACATTCTGGAGCATTTCTCCCGGCTCCTGAAAAAAAAGGAGGATCTGTGGAACCTCGACATTCCCCGGGGTCAAAATGTTAAATAAATAAATAAATAAATAAATAAATAAATAAAAATAAAATACATTGCACAATTTTCTAGAGGCTCTCTCATTTATTTGATATTACAGTGCATGCAGAAGACTTATTCAAGACATATTATACCTTTATTAATGGGTTACAACACTCTTTTTCATGCTCTGTCACTTATTTTATGTAACAATACATGCAGAATAATTACTAACCTGCCTGGTGGTGCAGCCTTAGCAGACAATCTGCATAGGCTTGCTGATTCGCAGCATGAACACCTGCAGCTGTGAAGTAAATGAAGTGATATCGAGACATATACCTATCCATAATATAGACTACAATATCAATTCTTACATACTTCATTCCATGGCTACATACAAAGTGGGGCATTTTCCATCCCACGGGCATCCTGTATCCACTGGTTCAGTCAGTCCTGCTTCCGTCTCTTCAGGTCTGAGTAGTGGTGTCTGACCTGCTCACCAATCTGAAGGATGCCTGTGGCACTGGTGAGATCATGTGCTAGATGGTTCCAGGCTTCCGCTTTGTATCCAGTTCCCTGGAACTGGCCCTGCAGGAGTCTGTCATCACGATTATGGACGAGGAGCCAAACCATCACTTTTGACTCCTCAGTGCCCCACCATTGCGCTTGAAAGCGAGAGCCCTCTCCAACACCAGCAATGCTGCCTGCAGATGGGAGCTACAACCAGTTATGGCAAGTATTCCTGCCTATGGGGCTTAAATATGCCTCATTTCCCGTACTTATTTGTGTTGGCCAGTTTTGAAAATCTTAGCTGAAAGCACACCTGCTTAGCACTGGGTAAACTTTCATTAATATGTATGTGTGTGTTGAAAGTGCATGCATATCAAAAGCTGTCATGGCTTAGTGGTTAAGTACTGTGATTATGGTGCACAGTATCATGGGTAAGAGGCCTGTCATTGCTTTTTATTTTACTACTGGCCAGACTGGCTAGGAGGTTTGGCTGTGTTTAGCTGACTTTGCTCAACTTTGCCCAACGTTGCTCTATGTTCTCTACGGTGCTCTATGTTGCCTGACGTTGCTCTAGTTAGCGCGGTGCGCAGCTACACGCAAACATGTTTTGCGCTAGTTGGCACGATGCGCAGCTCCGAGCAAAGCCATTGCGCTAGTTAAAGCAGTACTAAGCTATGAGCAATTATACTTAAATGTGCTTAATACTGGTAAACTATGCTTAGCAGTGCTTCACATTGCTTAAGATACGTTACTTATGCATTCATCAGTATGCATAACCATTTCACCTTCTGATATATATATATATAAAATATTGTTCACTACTACATAGGCCATTTCAATGCTTTCTACTAAAATTTAAAAGATAAATGTCAGGAATTATTTTTCTATACAGATTTCCTACAGAAAATCGAAAGGGAAGTGGTGGGACTCGAACCGGGAATGCCTCCTCTTTGTGCGAAGGCTCTACCACTACGCTATTGCTAGTGGCTTAATTTGCATATAAGTTTCTTATTATCCTCTTCAATCTCTAAACTGCTAACTGTAGCTAAGCAATGGGCAAACCCGCACAAACACATACAAATACGGGCAGCTATATCAGGAACAATAAAAAAAAATGAAAGTTTTACATTTTATAATTGTACAGGGGTTTTGAATGTGGGGGAGTGTAGTGTTGGGTATGTACACATTTGAGCGGACTCGCTCATGTCAGTTGACATTTGCCGATTGAGGGACTTGCAGGTGCATGGATTTTTGGACTGCTTGGCAGTCCGACACACCCCCTGCACTCATGCATGCTCTGTGTTAGCCTTAGAGTTGAGTCAGCGTGCCCTCATGAATATGCATGGTGTGCTGACATCTTCCTCTTAGGCTGCAGTTTCCGTGTAAGACTTATTTAGTCTTACACGGAGGATTAGTGAATCCCGGCCTATGTATGTAAGTGATTTTAATTAATGTGATGTGCTGATTCATTGAACTTTATTGCTCATACTATTTAAATGTTAACAGACAGAGTTTTATGATTAGTTTCTGAGGAAGTCTGTATGACGAATAGCGAATATTAAAGTTTGACTATGCTAAAAACCATGAATTGGTGTCCTCATTGTGCGTTTCTGGTGTTTTTTTGTTTATTAATAAATGAAGTTGTTAAACAACAGAAGCTTCAGATATCAGTAAAGGAAAAAGCAATAAAAGACTTAGTTGGCATATTAACTAGTCACTGTAATAGCTGCAGATTAACTAAGGTAAAAAAACACTGAATTAATGCTTAAAGAAAATAACAAGTTTCTTGAAAAAAAGTAGATTATCTAGAAAATTGATCAATACAATAAAAATTTAAAAGTTATGACATTCCTGAGAGACATGATGGTGATAATATGGATAATCTTCTTAACATCTTTGTCTCCTAAAGCACATAATGTGCTTGAAGCTATTTTTTTTTTTTTTGGACAGAAAGCCCATAGATCTTTATCTAATTGGTTTTCAAAGAAAAACTCTTCTCCCCAATCTGTGATTATTAGGCTTGTCTCTACTCAAGACACACACTTAATATCTACTCAGACCAGTTTTCTTAAAAAAAAAAAGGAAATAATATTATTAGATTTGATTATGGCTATTATTCTTTGGTTGTGGCAAATAAAAAACATACATTCCATTTGAAAAAAAGGTTGATGAAATCTGGCATTAAAGCGTATTTTAATTTTTTCAGCCAGAATAAGAATATTCCTTTTGGAGGGGAAAGATTGTGATAGTTTGAAAGATCCAGTATCCTATATTCAAATAAATAAATAAACAAACAAACAAACAAACAAATAAATAAATAAATAAATAAATAAAATAAAATACTTGAAAATATTAAATAAATGGACTGGAATTATACCTCAATGAAAAGGCAACCAGCAAGAAATGATTGGACTATACCTGATAAGAACTAAAACTTACAGACAAATAATGAAATATTATTTGTATTTTGTATTATTATTCAGTGATTAACCAAGTTAATATCAGACATATCTAACATCTTAGGATGTACTGTTTATTAAGGTAACAAGTTTGACATGATTTCTAGGCTATTTCTTCCATTCTTTCATTTAGTATTAAATCTGTACTTGATTATTATTCATTTTAATAGTTGAGATAAATATACAGTATTTTTTTATTTGTATGTATATTCTAGTACTTATTATATATATTTAATATTTTATTTGATTCAATATTGAATGGTGAAGAGGTAAAATTACATATATAATTATTTAATCTTAGATATCTTATGAATGTTATGTGGTTAATGTAGTAGGATAACAGCTGGTTGCAATTCAATTCTGTGTTTTGCACCTGCTAGGTTTTATATGCTGCATTGTTATTTGATGTAGTATCTGAACCTTACTTAGGCTTGTTTCATTGATTCAGACTGCAAGGTATTTGGATTAAGTGCTAGATATTTGTTAAATATTTGTGGTTGTTCATTCCATGGGTATTATGGAGTTATGGCGAAGACATTTTAGTAATTGTGATGTTATGATCTCTGTGCAGTGAATTGTATCGATAACTAGTGTGATATAGGGAAAACAATGCCAGCCCAGCTAGCTGAAATTTTGTAAATAATTCTATGTCATTTGTGAATATTGATATGATTTATACAGAACTGTATGTTATGTACTGAACTAAAATGTAACCACAGCATGCCCTGCTGAGTTAGAACAGAAATGTATATAAACTATATACCTGTACAAATGCATGTTTTAATAGTAGAAAATTGAACATATAGCTTTAGCTTGCAAAACTTCAAGAAAATAAGTTGAAATTAAATTGTTTTACGATTGTGTTATAAAAGTTAGCTTCAATGAAGCAAAGAGACAGGATGTCTAGAACTAGGGTACCTTCTGCATTGTTTTGTAAGTGTTTTATTGTTTTATGTCTTCTAGCAACTGTAAACATCTGAAGGATATATATTTTCACACAGAGATGTTAAATTCTGTTAGTTTCTGTTTTAGCCTCGGAACTGAAGTCAGGAGACAAAAAGTGATGTAATCCAAGCTAACCCAGCAGAAATATTTCATATTAATTTAAGAACTCCCTCAGCGAGAGACTATGCATTTTGTATTGGACCTAGCAAAAACATCCACTCAACACCACAATCTGAACTTGTCTTGCTCTGTAAGTAAGGTTCTAGGGCTTAGTGACTATTTTAGATATAGTTAGGAATATAGTAAAGATTAGTTTAAATGTTTTCTGTATTTCATTGAGACTGTCTGGCAATGTTGTTTTAAATACTTCCTGTGATTTTGAACTCTGAAGTTATCGTGTTGAGTTACTAAGTATTGTCTTGTTCTTTTATTATTTATTATTAAATATATTTAAACCTATCTTTGTGCCTAATATTTGTGAGACATATGTAAGCTCTTAGGGTACTTGCATATCTATTTGGTGACACTGTACAGGCCATTCCAGTAGCCTTGCTAGGTCAGACTACCATTTGGAGTAATAGCAACATTACACAGCAGGATTGGACACCCTTTGTAAGGGCTTTATAGTAGCTGATAAGTAGGGGTTCTGGTGGCAGTGATAAATACCTTATAGTTTGGGCATTAGGGGGCATAGCTAATGAACCTGTGTCAGCCTTCCCCAGGTGTGTGTGTGTGTGTGTGTGTGTGTGTGTGTGTGTGTGTGTGTGTGTGTGTGTGTGTGTGTGTGTGTGTGTGTGTGTGTGTGTGTGTGTGTGTGTGTGTGTGTGTGGGCAGGGACAAGAAGTACTGGTTGAACAGAGAGCGTGTTGGAGGACTTGGCTTGGAAGCCTGGCTAAGGACTTAACTCTATAGCTGTGCCAGTGGGGGTTCTTATTGGGGATCTGGAGAAAGAGGGAGAAACCAGCCCCAGAGTGACTGTGATCTCTGTGTGCTCCTAAGGGAAATTGCAATTTACTGTGTGTATGTTTGTCATCCTCCCAGCATGTACATCCCCCACTGTTGCCAGTGATGAAGATTGAGGCTCCTTGATTACTAGGCCAGTGCAGGGGCATCAAAACTAGCATGACATGGTGGTTACTCGTGGTTTAATGTTGCTGCTGGGATTTGTTATTTTCTGTTTTTGTTTTGCTAATTGCAGAGATGATTTGCTTATCTGAGGTTAAACAGATAGATTTAGTTATTTGGTTGCTTACATAGCTAGCTTAATAGCCTATTAACGTTTATGCAACCTGACAACTTTCTTTCATACTTTCCAGTTAGACTGTTGATGTGCTGCTTTGCTATAAAAGTCAAGTCATGTGCAAGGCTTAAAATCTTATTTCTTACAAATTTGTTTGCCTTCTTCTCACCTAGGTATTGAGCATGTTTCTTTTTGTCGTTGTTGATGTAGGACATGTAATGTCGCTTGATGTTTTCCATCATAAGGTCAGAGATTATACAATAACTTTTCTGTTTAAGGAGTATTGTTTTAAGGAAGGGAACGGAATGCAACTTTGTTGTTTTGTATTTTAATGTTAATGTTCACATTATTTTAAATCATGATATACCTTAAATAATTTTATTGTTTTACATGAAGATAAAGATGCAATTGTAATAACAAAATTCAAACACAGATAATGAAAATATGAACATGAATAAGTAATGTGAAACAGGAGGCAAAGTTCTAATTTCGCACTTTCGTTTTTTATTGTAGTCTAGACCTAATTGTTTAGAACATTGCTTTGTTTATGAAGAGACATATGTGTAAGTATATAGTTCAGTAACATTCCTTAATTTTCTTTAGATGTGTATTGTTTTTAAGTAGATCGTTGGACTGGATTAAATAAACCCTACACATCCCACTAAAGCCTTGTGAGCATCACACTATGACGTTCATGTGGTAGCTCTACATGATGTATAGAGCTGTGCAAATATGGTAAACATTGTGGCATTCTAATTACAGCATAAGAAGCTGAACTGTATGCTAATTAACCAATGCAAGATGGCGGAGCTATTCAATGAGTTATAAAGCAACACTTAGTATAGCCTTTTGCCTTGTATTCCAAAACTTATTGGAATACAGCAACGGAAACTACACTGGAGGGAAAATGTTAGGGGCTGCTGTTACTCTTATGCATGTGCATGTACAATAGCCTCAAGTCTATGCTCCTGCTGCTGCTGATGGACCTTGGGCAAGGAGGAGAACAGTATTTAGACTTCCCTTTAACTTTTCATGGTCTGCATTAAGTAAAAATAGTAGAGTGGCACAGGGTGGATAGAGACACATTCCAGGAACTCTGCATCCTCTGTCGCCCTCACCTGACAGCAAGGGCAAACTGAATAGGAACCAATAATAATAATAAGGAACCAATACCTGTTGAGACAAAGGTATGTTGCAATATCAGCTACAGGAACATTTCTGAGACCCACAGGGGCCCTGTTGGAGGTGTCACGGGCATCAACATCCGGGATCCTACACCAGTTCCTGAATGCTATGCTACAGCGTGCCCATGACTACATATATGTTCCCCAAACCCTGAGGACAGAGCTAGAACTATGCAGGATTTCTACCTCACAGCACACTTTCATGAAGTCTTGGGTGCCATAGATTGCACACATATTAAGATCAGAGCACTGTCATAGATTGCACACATATTAAGATTAGAGCACTACCCAGGCAATGCAGAAGGGTCTACATCAACAGAAATGGGTTGCATTCTATTAACTTCCCGATTATGTGTAATGTTAATGGACTCGCCCTAAATGGTGTGCTGGCAATTCCGACAGTTACGACTCCCATATCTGGCACAAGTAACAGCTCTTCCAGAGGTTTTGCAGAGGTGATATCCCACAGGGACATTTACTGGGGAATGCAGGGTACACACTCAAACCATGGCTGATGATGCCCATCAGAAATTCACACACACCCACAGAAGAATGCTATAATGAGGCACACGCTCAAACAACTAATATCGTAGAGCATGTGCTTGGGCTGCTGAAGTCATGGTTTAGGTACCTAGATGCATCGGGGTATTTTTAAGTACAGTTCCAGTACTTGTGCTGAAATTATCACAGTCTGTGTTATCCTGCACAATATCATCCTGTGAAAACAGCTGCATAAGGAACACCAATGGCTAGAAGCCAGAATTCCACCACCACTGAAAAGGTCACCTCAGTCTCACATGGGTGAGGAGTCAGAGTGGGAACCACCAGCAGCTGTGGGGTAAGTAGACATAGATGTGCACAATATGCCCTTGCCCTGGCTAAGAGACAATAGATAGCACACATTCTGACAACCCAAGGACACACCTTTCATCCTATGTACAAAATAAAATTGATGCCAAGCAATGCTAACAACCCTTACTTACCCATGTAATGGCATGTACTGCTAGCATCAGACAGAGTTAGGCCCAAACAACAACAACTGTAACTGCAGGACTATCAAGGTAAGTGTTGAATCTGTAAAAGAAAAAAAAATATGCAAGAACATGAATGAATGGCAGATACTTGCACACTTTTACTTGAAAATGTACTTAAGTAGAATGTATGTGAGCTGTTCAGCAATGACATTATTATGTGACAAGACTGACTTATGTAATATATATTTATGCAGTTTATCAGCAAACATGACTCATGCATCTAAAATGCCTAGTACAGAAAAAATCAGTGCAAACTGTACTTATCCCTACATTCTCACAAGTGAAGCAATAAGCATGACTGCCGTATCAATGATTTCAAGGTAGGAATCACAACACTAAACGCTGTAAAATATCAGAAAAAAATTCCAAATAACATTATCAATAGATATCCTAAGCACTCATATAGCTTTCTACCATGTGCATCAGACAATATACATAAGTAATCCTGGATCAAAAAAATAGAAACAAGGTGATGGCACAGTAATTATCATTTGCACATGGTAGGGATTTGGGGTGCAGGAGGCCAAGGCTGGCACCAAAGTAGTGAGTGATGGCAATTCTCCCTAGTGCGGCGAATGCCAGCTGCACTGGAGACAGCCTTGTCTAATCTGTTCCAAGCCTTAGGCTAATTATTAGACCTAGTATAGTCCCCCTGCAGGAGCTTACAGCTATAGCACTTCACAAGGAATTTCACAAACCATACTTAGACTTAGTATAGTCCCCCTGCAGCAGCTTACAGCTGAAGCACTTCACAGGGAGTTTCACGAAAATCATGGGCTCCTCAAAACCCAGCTCTGTGCTCTAAATTTAGCGCCATCATCTCCCACACCAGCCATGCCTGCAGAAGTGAAGCAGCAACTCTAACTATGAAATGGTGCCAAATTTCAGTCTCTTCTTTAACGTCTACTACACAAGCATGCACAACCATTCCAGCTGCATTTGTGAGATGGAAAGCACAGAGATACACTTGCAAATAAAGAAGAAAGTATTTTATCCAACAGAAATGATGCAAAACATGGCAGTGAGATTTGTCATGCGTGATACTCAACCTATTCACACTTTTTCAGATGACCCACACTAACTGGCTCAATTGCTTTGATTGTTACCCTTGGTATTTTGGAGGTTAAATAAGAGACTTGACATATTACTTTTTGGAATTACACACTGTAAGAAGTTAGTTGACCAATGTGGGAATCAAATCTAAGGAAGGAATAATGGATACATTTCAATCCTGGTGATAATTTGACAGTACTACAGGAAAACTTCCTTTTACCCCTGTTCATTACAGACTAACTCCATTCAGTATGCCTGGAGCTATACATCGGATAGGCTTGTATGTATGTGACTTTAGGCAGCCCTGTGAAATGCATTTCCATGAAAGAGACATTATTACTGTTTGTAAATATATATTAGATGGATGAACTTTCATGAGATAATTAATACAGGTTGGGATATGATACATGCATGCTTCAATGCACATACTGTCCTAAACGCAGAGTTGGACTATATGAAGAGCTGAAGGTGACTTTAACTTAAGTATTCTGCCTGTCATATACATGCAGGTGCATTGTTAATTCATTTTCATAATTATCCCGCTGAAACCATTATACACCCATTCAACAGTGTTTCAGAATTAAATTATTTATGAGATATGTTTCTTAGAAAAAAATATCTATAAAAGCATTCATAAGACAGTTCTTGCAATAAACATAATTAAGATAGCCATTTGTATGTAGTGTTACCTTCCAAATCAAAGTGCTGTCAGAAATTGCATTCTGACACTCTTTGTAAAAATAAGTGTTATGTGGATTTGAACTCAAGTCACTGCATTTACAGCTTCTGCTACAGAAACAGGTATACATCATGTACACACCACTCAGTGTGGTGCAGTGGTGACAAAACTGTGCTAATGAAAATGATAGAAATGAAATTGCTCACTCTTTCCTTCTCCTGTGAGCCTTGTTTGTGATCTGCTAAGCATTGTGGAAATTACACTGGCATAAAAGCATGTATAGAAATGTATATTACACACAACAAAACACGAGCTGTATTATCACATCTGCTGCAAACATTCCAAGCAGCATGAGGCTTCAAGCTGGATTCAGACCTTGCATCCTATTTTTGTTTCCTTAAAATCATTTCAGTTCACCTGTCTGCTGCACTGATACTCAGATGCAATGTAGAATTTCTGCTCTTACTGCTGTTCAGGATGCTGTAGCAAAGCACACCTGTGCCACTCTAAAATGCACTACTGATGGCATGCCAAATTAAATTTCTCATTCTGTGGTTCAAAATGCTGCCAGTCATTAGTTTACTTTGCCAAAACCTGCATAAATGGGAAGTAAAACAAAAAAAAAATGTCAGTATTGATAAATATCAGGGAATAATAATGAAAAGGCAGGACTGTGAGGTGTCCTAGAGCTGTGTGTGTGTGTTACAACCTGATCAGTTGCTCAGAAAGTATGCATTAACTCTGTTAGACAGCACACTGTCTGGAAATGAACCCTCAACTCAGTGCAATAACAACACAAACTCTCTTGTACTTTTATCTGTCTTTGATGGGAACACAGGATCAGAAAGCATTCCTCTCTCATTTGCTTGAACATGTCTAGACCAATGCGATATTAGCAAATACTTTGCACTGATAATAACCCATGCCATTTTAACATCAGGTTGCCAACACTGACAGCTATTTCTTCTCTCTGTTTTCTGAGCATATTCCCCTCCTCACAGCTTGACTACAGAAATGCAATGTCATGGCCATTTATTTGCATCTTTGCTTCAGTGTGTAATATAGCCGATCAGCATTTCAAAGATATACTAAAAAGAGGATGAGCAGTGTGCTCTTAATACAAGCATATCAATGCTGTTAAGGTTTTTCTCATAGTTCTCAAGCTGCTTCCACTGTTTATTGTAAGTCTACTGTGCAAGATGCAAACACTTTAAGTCACTGGCAGCTAACAATTGCCAATTCTCTTCACTGCAATCCTAGGGTGTGTGCATACAAATACGCAGCTACCTACACAATGTTTACATCATATACACCAAATTATTTTTTTCTGTTCAGGAATGCTAATGATTTCACACCTTATTTGCATCATCTCTGTACTTAGAGGGCTGAATCTACACTATAGTATGGTAATGGTGTAGCTATGGAAGTGGAGGGAGGACAGACTAATTACATATCCAGAGATCTTTACCGCTAGTTACTTGGAGGAGATTGATCTACAAATTACTGCACTATTTCATAAGTTACATTTGTCATATGCACAAACTGCTTACATGTTCATATGTTGAATGTATATCAATATGCAATAGCAAAAAGAATGTTGCAATGTATGCAATTTTAAAAACTCACTGCTGGTATACTACACATATATCATTTTGCTGTGCTTTCCATGTTAGTATGGTTACTTCACAGTTTTGTGTTATCATTTGCTGTTGCATGACTGCATCATCATTTGGACAGGATGATTGATGCACTGGTCTAGGCAGTGTCTGTGATGGAATATTTGCTGGGGGAGGGCTGGTATCCATGTGTCCATACAGCCACAATATCCTCTGATGTTAGCCAACATGGTTATGCCAGATCTCTCTCCTGTACTGGCACTACTTCCACTGCTCCATCAGTGAGTGAGGTGTCCACATCCACATACGCTAGGCCAGGGGATTGTGGTCCTTTACATAGCTGTGAAGAGATCTTGCCCAGCAGACATTGCTCATGTTCAGGTAGCACCTCCATATTGAACTGAGGACATGGAAGTGGCAGTGCAACTCCTGGCAGAGGCAGATCACATGGCTGGGAGTGATGATACTGAACAGACAACTCTACCATGCAAGGGTCACACCGATCTCACATGGTAAGATATAGTGCTAGCACAGCGCTTGATTGTGTTCATGCAGACACATACATGCATTTCACAAAAACTGGCCATTATGAACCGCACACATGCAGGGTCATAAAAAAAGCATTAACTTTGATTGAGATATATCTTCTGTTAGTGTCCCTGACTATTTCATACTTTATTGAATGTTCTGTGTTTCTTACTAACACATACTCACTACTCTGGTGCTACCCTTGGTGTACTGCATCCCCCCCAAGAATAATGATGATGACTGTGCAATGGCCTTTGATCCTTTGGGTTTGACTTAAGGTTGCTTATATGTCTAATGCAAAGAGTGGATATGTACATGACTGACAGTATTCAGTTTACCTTATTACACATTAGTTCATATACTACAGGTTCCACATCTACATTGACATTACTGCAGTTATGACTCGTGTGCTTTGGGGCTGTCTCTGTCTGATGCTTTCCATATACAGACATTACATGGGTAATTAAAGTTGTGGACATTGTATGACATCAGTTATAATATTTGTATGTGCTTAGGTTGTTAGGTGTATCTCTTTACTGGTGAGTGTGCTGTTATTTGCCTCCTAGTTGCTGAGTGTGTGTACTAACCTTTGAGTCTTAGGTGGTGAGGTTGTGTGCTAGGCATAATGTGCATGTCTACATAGGCCAGCTACCTCTGCAACTGAAGTTCTTAGAAACATTGTCTGCGCTGGAGGTCTTACCTCTGCCTGTGATTCAGGAATGTGCAGTTCTAGCCCTTGCTGTCCCTTTTGCAGCTGTATCCTCAAGATGGTATGACACAGACTGTGAGAAGTTCTGCACAGGTGCCTGGATTGCACTGCAGTGCAACCACATGATGTGTCTAGACATGGGAACCATGACTTCAGCATGCCAAACACAAATGTCTGTCATGTTTCTAGTTTGAGTGTGGGTATTGTATCCTTCCTCTGTGGGTGTGTGTGCACGTTTCTGAGGGTTTCATGAGCCATGGACCCAGTACATAACCTGCATCACCTGTGAGATGGCTTTGTGGAACATCATCATCATCCTCCTCCTCCTTTTCCCATTTTATTCTTTGAGTCATGATGTCGATGTAACTGTCACCATCTCTCTTGATTCAATGCCACACTCCTGCCTTCTTTGACACATGCCTACCTGCTGTAGAATTTCTCACACAATCCATTCCCTTCTTGCCGGATGCTCTCATTTCCTCTTACTTTATTCCTGTCTGTCCCAAATCTTCTTCATCAAATTGTCTTCTGATTTTCTACACATGTGCCCAAACCACTGTAATTTGTTCTCTGTGATCTTTTCTGCAATTTTAGATACTTTGGCTTCTGCTCTTTTGTTTTAATTTCTTCATCTGTCCCACGTTGTGCATCCTACCTCCCAGCTGAGGTACTTAATTTCCATCACCTCTAGTTTCCTTGTGTGCTCTGCCTTTACTGCCAAGGTTTCTGTACCATACAGTACTACTGGCTGCACCACTGATTTGTACAAGTAACTTTTCAGCTTCCTTGCCTATTTTCTGTCATTCACTACCCCTGACACTCTATGCCAGTTGGCTGCAGCCCCTCTGATTCTAGCTATAACCTCTTCATTCAGACTTCCCTTCTCCTTACCCACCCCTCCCAGACACTTGAAGCTGTTAACCCGTTCCACTATCTTCCCTTCTAACTCAGTTCTTAGCTTCTTCTGATATCCACAATTTGCTACCATTACCACTGTATTATCTGTACTGAGTTTCATCCCATGTGCCTTCAGTTTACATTCCGTTCCCCTGTCCTTTGCCAAAATTCTTGCTCAGAGTCTGCCTGTATTGCTACATTGTCTGCAAACAGCAACTTTGTTGATCTTTCCCCTCTGACCTGTTTCTAATGTAATCCATCAGCAGTATGGACAGCAGTGGGCTCAGAGCTGAAGCCTGATGCACACCCACTCCCACTGGGAACCCTTCTTTCAGACCAACACTTTTCAGATTTGAGTAATTGGGTCATTATACAAAGCCTGCACTATCACTAATTCTACCAATGTTTAATTTCTGGGACTTCAATCTACCACAGGACTGCCCACATCACCTTTCTTGGGACCTTGTCACATTCTTTCTCTGAGTCTAGGAATGCCCAAATGGACTCTTTCCTCATCTCTAGCTTCTTGCCACCTATCTGTCTCATTGCAATCACTGGAGCAGTTGTGCTGCATCCTGATCTGAATCTGAACTGCTCATCTACCATCTTACTTTCTACTACTCTGAGTACCCATTTATCCATCACCCTCTCCTGAGCATTCATACAATATGACAGGAGTTTGATGCCTCTGTACTGCCCATGGTCACGGATGTCCCCTTTGTTCTTGAACACAAACACTAGTATGCTTATTCTCCAGTCATCCAGGATATGCATTTCACTTCACACGGCTATGTGTACCCTCAGTAGCCATTTATCCCCTGTCTTACCCAACATCTTTATCATATCTGCTGTGATCTCATCAGAACCTGTTACTTCCTCTGATTTCATTTTCTTTAGTGTTGTTCTTACTTCTTCTAGGGTGAGATCCACTTCCTCTGTCATCATAGGCTATATTTGGGGCAGTACAGCTTATGTGGGGTTTTCTTCATTAAGAAACTGCTGAGAACACTCTTTCCATCTGTTTTTGGTGTCTGATTATGTTATTTATCTTTCTGTCCTTGTCTTGCAAACTGATATAGTTTCTTTGTGCCACCTACTGAGTCACTTTCCAGCACCTGGTAGAGTGCCTCTGATGCCCTGTTCTTTGCTATTGCGACTCATTTCTTAGCCTGTGTTGGCTAACCTGTATTCCTTTTCTAGCCTGGTCCATCTTTTCTAGCTCCCACTTTTTTCTGCACTACGTCTTTTTTTTTTGATAATTTCCTAGACGTTTGCATTCTACTACCTGCTTTCCTTATGTACCTTATTTCCATACCTGGCACAGACACATATCTGTTTTGTAGTCCTCACACATACTGTTTTGAGGTGCTGCCATTCTTCTTCAACCCCACCTATTTCCTCTTCTTCTTGGGGTATTAGAGCCCTGAATAATTCCTTCTACTGTTGTACTTTCTTTCCAGTCAGTTTCCAGGTTTTTGGCCTGGTCTCTGTTGACCTTAGAGCCTTCTCTGACCACTGCTTGCAGCTGTTTGTGGAACCACTGTTTTATGCTATGTGCTAACAGTTTCACTGGGGATCACTTGCAATCACTGATTCTACCCCAGTGTCCTTTCCTTACTAGAAAGAAGTCTATCTGAGTTGCATGCTGTCCACTCTTGTATGTGATATTGTGACTGTTTCTGTTTCTGAACTATGTGTTAGCTACTATCAAGCCATTTGCTAGACAGTAGTCTAGAATGGCCTCTCCTTCTTTATTCCTGTTGCCTCACCCATGTGGACCCAGGCAGTCCTCATATTCTGTTCTGTCTGTCCCCATATGTGCATTCAAGTCACCCCTTATGAACATCCAGTCATATTGCCCTGCTTTATCTAATAGGTCCTGCAAATGCTGTCTGAATGCACTCTCCTCTTCATTATCACAACCCAGCTGTGGGGCATAGGCTAAGATTATGAATACTGTCTAGTTAGGCTGGAGGCTGGAACATCACCCCTAGCAAACTTTGTGTATAGCTGTGACGTGCTATATGTGAGTCATGGTAACTGCCTGCATTGCCTTCACAGACATTGAGGATTATACTTCTGGCATTGCAGACATCTTGTCAGTTGACTGAGTGGAATCCCTTCCTGTTGATGCATGCCCTTCCCTGTTCACCATGTGTGGCTTTTATTTCTATAACAGTGCAGTCTATCACCCCCAAGACTACAGGGAAGTGTGTTACAGTATAGAATTCCTGCATTGTTCTTGCTCTTTCCTTTGGTGTGCATGGAATATAGATGTACTCCCTTGCATGGTGTAGCATAGCATTAAAATATTGATGAAATATTCTGGAGGCTGAGGCCTGTAACACCCCTAGTATATCCTGTGTGGCTCGCTGGAATGTACCAGTAGCTAATATTCTTAATGTTACACATACCTTAGTTTCCATTGGTATAGGTTGTCATCAATTTCCCCTGGACTGAGGTGGGGATGGGAAAGGTTGTAGAGTTCCTGTAGTCCTGTAGTGTTTCTGTATCAACCCTGTATTACTCTACTGTTTCAATATCATGTAGCCAATGATATGTTAAACGGGATCGAAACACCTTTCTTTTCCTTGGACGAGGTCTATCAGCAGCTGCAGCAGCAGCATAGATTTGAGCCTGTTGCACATACACATGCAAGAGAGCAGCAGCAGCCCCCAACATTGTTTTTTTTTTCTAACTGTGATGGTGGCTTTATTCTAACTATACCATTTCTATACAGCTGCTTTGTATTTTCTGAATGGCTCTGCCATCTTAGATTGATTGAGTAGTATGTGATTCAGTTGCTTATACATTCATTAGCATTCTGTGTTGTTTTCCTTTGATTGGCAGCTCTATAAGTCATTTAATTAAGACAAAATAGCATGCTTTCAGCATGACAAGCACACGATAGCAGCTCAGAAATTAGCCATTCGTGGATCCAGCCCTATGTGACAGCTTATTCCCAAACAATGCCACCAGAGCATGGAAAAAAATCAACAAATTGAACAAAATCTCAAATATATTAAACAGAAGCTAAAGTCACACCTGCAAAATCTCTGGTTCTGCCCCTGAACTAACCCTATATAAATACCACTAGAATAAACCATAATTCCACACTTCTTCCTAACCTTCATCTCCTTCTCACAACGCTTTTTCTCTATGCCCTTAGCCACTCACCATAACTGACTACTACTACTACCTCCACTTTCCCAATCACTTCATTCTTCTTATATTCACCTATAGAATCTTCCTTTCCCTTCCGTCTCCTTCTTCTTCTACACAATTTCAATCACTTCTAGTTCTTCTCCTTCTTCAGTCACTCTTGTCTAATACAGCAGCTGCTGACTAGCATAAAAAATAAAGCATAAAGCATGATACCTTTTGCAACTATATGCTTATTTTCTGCCTTTATTATAAAACTGCTTACTGAAGTAAACAATGCTACTGGCCCGCTAACATTTACGTCTGTATATATATATACAATGCCACTAGTCCAGTGAAATTTACTTCTGTATATTGAATTATACTCATCTTCCTTCACACAAAAAAATAATCTGTACTTGTGCCCTATTGTACTCTCTACAATGACACCATTGCTATCTAGACTTTTCCAAAATATTACTGAATGACTTTTCTTTACCATGTATAAACTTTTCCAAAATGACTTTATTCACTAGACTATGTATATACTTGGAAAACATTGGTTTTGTCTATGCTATTCAATAGACTGTCCATACACTTGCAAAATGCTGTTTTTTTCTACACTATGTATACATCTTTATCTTGTTTGTGCCTTTTCCCAGTTAGGGGTCGCCACAGCAGAACTCCAGTCTGTTAATGATTGGCATGAGATTTTTATGTGCTGGCTTGCCGGGCCTAATGCACAACCTTCAACCAAGGAACACCCATTCATGCATGTCGCCACACAGAAGTTGCTCTAACTGAAAATCGAACTGGCAATGTCTAACTGTGAGGCAACAACGCTACTGCAGCACCACCACCACAGTACATGTACATCTTTATCTAATATGTATAATTTAGAGCTTTTCTCCCAGAGCCTCCACTGAAAAGAGTAATCTGTTACCTAGTTGGACTTTCCTGGTCAGCAAATACACTAAAAAAAATTTGTCATGTTACTGACCAAAATCATGGGACATTGTTGATTCTCTTATACTGAAACCAGTGAAAATGCCTGTAGGTTGGTATATTTGAGAAGGAAGCAATTTTAACTTTTTCCCTTATAGTGTGTACAGCTGAGTATGTCACAGACAGTATTTATGGATCTGATTTCTAAATGAATGTGTTAGCTGTAGAAGTACAATATGCACTCATGATATACATGGCTGCAGTACAGCAAATTTGAGTGCAAAAATGTCCAGTAAACACAATTTGTCACTGTCAGAGGGAATATGTATTATAAATAAGAGAACAGTCACAATTCAGTCACTTTGTAATCCTGCCTAGAAGCATGCAAATGCAATTTTCTAAATATAATCATTTTGTGACCTCTGTAGAATCTGAGTTGCTTCTGTTAAGTGTCATGCACATGCTGAATAAATTATTTTAAATAAACATTCTATGTTATATTTGAAAGCATATCATGTCACTGTGATGAAAACATATGTCAAATGAAAAGTTGCAGAACACCTCTAAATAATAATAACTAAACTTTGTAGGCCTTTCAGGCAGCACTGACAGGTCTCAAAAATACTTACATGCTTTTTATTTGTCACTTCTTGTTATGTGCTATAAAAATAATCCTACAGAAGTAATTACAAGAATGATACATGGACAACTTTTCCTGTGATGTTTTCATTCTGTCCAGAAAAATGCCACTTGTACTGTTGATCCACAAAGAACAGTATTACCTGCAACCATTTATCATTTGAACATCTTTCATCACTTTGCAGTGTTTACTTATGATGTTAAATGTGTTTTTAGTATCCACATTCAGACAAGTTTAAGACTAGCAAAGCATATAAATATATTTATTTTTCACCTCTTTCACATCACTATAAAAGGGATGTAGTCCACATAAAGAGCTGTTTTTACCTAAACACAACTCTGCTATGTGGAAAAATAATTAACACTACACACATGAATCTAGAGTGCTACATAAACTAAAATATGAGTCAGTGCAAATCAATTCTAACAATTCATAAGACATTGCAGCTCACATGGGAACACATTTGGGGAAGCATCTCTAAGTTTTACCACCACCGCTGTGGGACCATTAAATGTTGGTTTAGTGAGCAAAAGTATACTATTAAGGTGTATGCGATAAGTGGTGGGTGTTTCAAGGCATAGAGGTGAAGTGCCTATCTTTTACAGCTTGTGGCAATACTAACTTTCTGTGGTGTATTAACTCCTGAAGACTGCAGGGCCCCTCTAGCCTCCTGGCTATAAGGCATGCCAGTATATGAGGATGGTCTGGCTATCTCTCTGGAGGAGAATATTACAGCAATCAGGCAGGTTATTTCCAGTCTGGCTGAGTTGATGAAAGTTGTGCAATAAATTAAAGGTACAGTGGCTACTCATAATACTAACTCTTCAAAATTTAGCAGATTTTTATGCAGCAGCAGATAGAGTTAGAAGAGCATACGTCATTGTTAGCTAATAGTGTAGAGGGCTTGCATTTGTCTATGCAAATTTAGAGAATAAAATTGATGACATAGAGAATTGGGTTTGGTGAAATAATGTAAGAATCATTGGCTTGCCTGAGCTTGTGGAGCTGAATGATCCTGTGATGTTTATAGTGCTGGAGCTAAAGAAGTTTCTTGGAGTTACCCATGGGGTGGTTGTAGAAAGGGCACATAGAATAAACCACAAAACCTGGGGGGAGCAATGTATCCAGACATTTTATTTAGAAGTTTCTGAGTGACAGGGAACTGGTGTTGTGGAAGCATACCAACTGTACAGATTTTCACAGAATGTCCAGATTTTTGCCTCATATTTTTGGTGTGTTCCTCCTAAAATATGTACCTTTTTGGCAAATAGCTGAGGATTGAAGTCATTAAATAATGACAAGCATTTGAGTTTAAGACTCCACATCCTTCAAAAAATTCATGCTAATACAAAACCTATTATTCTATCAGTTTGTAAGAGCAGTCTGTCCCTATTTGTCCCACCAGCATTTTAGGCTTTGTCCAGATTTTTTGCTGTAAGAGGTTGAGAGGTATGTGTGGAAGACAAGACAGATGGGTCAGAATGCTTCCTTGGATAGTCATTATGTTTGAATTGCTCCTGTTTACATTATTGCTTTATATTTGAAATGGAAAGCCATGGCAGCCTTCTTGCATCCCTGCAAAGAACTTTTTTTTTTATTTTTGGTGTAGTTGCATTTTCCAGTGACATCAGTTCTCTGTAAGGGTATAGTGAGGTATTTGTTTAACTCCCCATGTGAAGTATATGCAATTTCAGGAAATGGGGGTGGAATGGCCAGACAGTCATATGCATAAGCTGCATGGGCTCGGAACCATAGAGCGAGGGGGGGAGGAGAGCCCCCCACTTTTGCAGATCATCCATACCTCCCAACTGTCCCAAATTACTTCTTATTTTCGTGCTTTAGCTGACATCATCGCATGCGTCAGCTCTACCAGCAGCACATGTATTTCCAGGTTTCAAATGTTTTTTGCGAGCGGGAATGGATGCTTTTATTTAGCTGCTGCTTTTTTACTCAGAGGATGGAGTCTGGACTGGCTGTTGGGATTTACTGGGAGATGTACCACAAAGAAGCTTTTCAGAGTGAGCAAGCTGCTGGGTGAACACGTGTGTGTGAAAATACCCCCAACGGGATACATCTGGTGGCTAGAGGTACTCAGGCTCAAACCCTGTACCTTGGATACAGGTAAAAAGAGCCTAAAGTCCCTAGCCACCATCACTTGTGATTTCGTGCTGCATATTTTTATTCTGTTCCTCTGGTTTTCAGGAGTGGTAAAACAAAACCTTTTCTAAAGTTATAAAATCAGTATTTGAAATGTGTCCCTATTTTGAGGTTGCATTCCCCCATTATTGGCTTTGTTCTGTATTTTTGTGCTAAGAGGTTGAGAGCTATGGTGAGAAGTGAAGACTGAATTCACTAAATGATATGATAGCCATTTAAGTTTGTCTTCCTGTCATTCACGAAACTGTTGGTTTAGCTTAGTGGTATGTTTCTTTGACTATAGTGTATAGGATTCTGGGTTTAAGACTTGGCAGTGAAACGTATGGTGATAAAACAACATTTTATGCAAGCAACTTTCCAAAATTACAAGCAGTGTTTAAAATGTGTACCTGATTTTTGGCCTTTTTCTCCCCCCAATTGAAAATAAGTTCAAGAAGCTGTGCAATATGCCTATGGCTTACACTACTGTGATTCTGTATTTATATATTGTGTGTAGAAGTAGACTGTTATCATGGAAATGTTCTGAATAGGGCAGCTTTGTCATTATTGGTGCATGCATTTTGCTTCATTGCCTACTGGAAAAATGTTCAAATAATAAATTTAAAATGCAGTTGTGTGTGGAAGTAGACTGTTATCATGAAAATGTTCTGAATAGGGCAGCTTTGTCATTATTGGTGCATGCATTTTGATTCATTGCCTAATGGGAAAATGTTCAAACAATAAATTTAAAATGCAGTTGTGTGTGGAAGTAGACCTTTATGATGGAAATGTTCTGAATAGGGCCGTTTTCTCATAATTGGTTAATGCATTTTTGTTTCATTGCCTACTGGAAAAATGTTTAAGCAATAAATTTAAAATGCACTCCAACTTAAGTCTAACAAGTGTGCTGTATTATACAAGGAATATAATTTCATACAATCAGGAAGGTGAATCAAGGAATGCATACATGTATGCATGGTCCTAAAAATGTGTTTGAAAACAACCCAGAGGAAAGTGTGAAAGGCTCAAAATCATGGGCAAATTTTATGCTTTACTCTTGTTACAAAGCAATGGATGAAGGCAAAACAGATCACATCACATTACCTTGACCTGGCCAAGCCTTCTGACACAATCCCCTACTCAGGTGTAGAATAAAAGATGAATAATGTAAGCGCAAACACATATATCACCAGTTGCATTGCCAACTTGGCTCCCAGGATGCAGGAGATCAAAACAGGGGAAGAGACCAGTCACCAATGGAGTCCCCCAGGGTTCGGTGCTGAGACTTTTTCTGTTTGGCATACACATCTCAAAAGTAAAAGGAACCACCAAAGAGCTTTGGCCAGCTAAGTTTGAGATGTCTGCAAGCTAGGAGAAGTTATTGAATCCCCAAATGACTTAACCATCATGCAGGAAGGTTTGTCCCAAATAATAACTGGTGTCAATATCATGACAATGCTCTCTGAGAACTGATCCAATTGTTTGGCATTTGGGAACTTGTGTGTACAGTGACCTAACATTTGATCAACATGTGCCCAGAGTCATAAGAAATCCTTTCTATATTGCACAGCTTATAAACAAATTGATTGTGACTAGATCTAGAGATGTTGTTGTCCCCCTTTGCAAAGCTCTCATTATGTCAATCATTTTGTATAAAGCCCACTTTGGCATGTATCTGTCCAGCCCCATGCAACAATTGGAATATCTTCAGAGATACCTTACTAAAAGGATACAAGTCCTAAACAATAGGTCTTACATGGACCACCTCATATATTTATAATTATATTTAGTATCCTATAGAGTGCTTAGAGGTGACATGTCTGGCATACAAAGCATCCTCCAACATAATACAGATGGACCTACTGAACATCAGCAAGTCAAATGGCATCAGAAATACTCAGTCCAGGTATCTAAACTGAATGTTGTTGAGTGATGGATATATATCATAGAGGCTATCACTGTTCTGGAGCAGACTATCCATAAAAATAAAGTAAAGCTCATCCATCCATATTAAAATGCAACTTGGATCTAAGGATGGGTAATAGAAAATGTACTCCAGGATTTCCCCTCATGCCACTAATGGATAGAGACAGTTCGTAAATGCTACATCCCTTGCATGGCCCCCTCAAATTATCTATGGTATGATCACAGTTGTTCTCAAGAGAGCTAATATACAATTATCAGCCATGGGGATAGCTAAGACCAATCAGAAAATGTTAATTCAAGCACCAAAAGGGAATTGGCTAAGCTTAAAATGTCCTCCAAGTGAACCTATGTTGTGGTAGCAAATAGTTATAAAAAAATTACCCTTTTTAGTTCACTAAGTGCCCAATCAGAAAATGTTAATTCAAGCAACAAACGGGAATTGGCTAAGCTTAAAATGTCCACCAAGTGAACCTATGTTGTGGTAGCAAATAGTTATAAAAAAATTACCCTTTTTAGTTCACTAAATGCCCAATCAGAAAATGTTAATTCAAGCAACAAACGGGAATTGGCTAAGCTTAAAATGTCCTCCAAGTGAACCTATGTTGTGGTAGCAAATAGTTATAAAAAAATTACCCTTTTTAGTTCACTAAGTGCCCCATTACCCCCCCCCCCCCAAGTCTTTAACAGCTTCCGGTGCCTATAATAAGCTGCTAAATCCCGTCCAGGTGTACTGGGGGAAAATGTGAATGTGCTGCTATTCCTCATAATGCTACTGAACTGTAGTCTCCTTCAAAGTCTCTTAAGTACTAGAAGGGCAAGGAAGTTGTGTCATACCCTCACTTGGCAACCAAAAAAGTTATGCAGCACTCTGTAAAGCAAGGGACCATCTCTATCAACCTATAACAACTTTGAGCCGCTGGTGTTGGGTGACTTTACATGACCAGATGGATGAGTTTGTCCCTGATATCAAACCTGCAGAATTCAGAGCCCTGGAAGCTACTTTGGCTGATATAGAAGACTTGTCAAATAAAGACAGAGAAAATACTAATGACTAAACTGGTGTATCTGGGTTACTCTGTTGCTTGGTGAATAGATTATACTACTTTCTTTCCTCTTAACATAGGAATAGTGGGAAGTGTGATCACTGCTTAGATCCCTTGAGGGGGAATTTAATTCATTTATTATCTCACTGTCTTTCTTTCTCCATGGTTGTAATATCATAAATGTTGTTGAAAGTTTATGCTGACATGATCGGCCTCCACAAGCTGATGATTTTAATTTTTCTTTCGTTTTCTCCTACAGCTTCTATATTGTATTAACATGTTAGATAGGTCTTCACATACAAAGGGTGGGAAGGAATATATCACATCTTTATTTATTTTTATGCTCTCTCTCTCTCTATATATATATATATATATACACACCTTTTTGGGTTAAGTAGCATAAGCCATGGTTTCAAGTCCCTCTGCTGTTCTTCCATAAACTTAACAAGTATGCAGTGGTAGTTTTTATATATTAAATCCTGTTTCAGTGGGATGGAAATAAAGTACAAATGTACATTGTTATATGCTTGTGTACAATCAGTATAACCCCCCTGGTCATTTGTTTTTTTTTTTTTTTTTACTTTTAGTTTGACTGTTAAGAGTCCAGTAGCCTACTCACCCTTTACTACTAGAGTTCTTTCTTTCAGGTGGGTGGTGAGCATACCTGGTGGTGACGAGATACAGTGTACTGGGTTATGTGTGTGTTTTTTGCAGTACTGAGTTATTTTTCAATCGGTTTACAATCATAACAGTTTTTGGTGGATTTATCCTGGTTATTACTCTGTTACTCGGCTCAGCTGATGTTTTATAGTAGACATTTTTAGTGTTGTAGTGTATGTTCTACATTCTTTAGCTAGTCTGGATGAGCCAGCCTTACAGTAGTAGCTGGGTGGGGCTAGTGACAGGAGTTGTATATCCTGATTCATTACTGGTAGACTTTGATCTGCAGTCCTGAGGACTAGGTATACTGGCCAAAAGGGGGGACAGAATGTAGGAAAGATGTGACAGACTAGGACTGCCACACAGACCAAGGTCACGACAGGAATCTAAATCTTTGGGAGTAGGGAGAGTATACTAATGTATTAACTAGAATTTAAATGGTATCACCATTCTGATTAAATGTTCTGTGATTTTATCTAAGATAAGTGACCTCAAAGCGCTCAAAGCAGTATCTTTCTTTACAAGAGATGAAATTAAAAAAAAAAGTATGAATAATGTTTACTGAGCAAATGGAAAGGAATAGGGTTTTGTAGCGCACTTTCCTCTGCAGCAAGGGAGTTAGTTAGCGATTCTGCTAATTAAATCATTTAACTGGATGGTGATGAAAGTTAAGAAAGATGGAGGGGGTAAATGTATCATAGTATACACTCTTTTAGACAACTTTTAACAGCCGAATGAGGAGGAGGAGATTAGTCCCCTGTCCATTTTTAATACTGAAATGGGGAATTTACCTGAAAGGAGACTTCACTGTTTTTGGCAGAGATTTTAATGTGGCTCTTTTCCATGCAGTTGATAGATTACCTCTAAGTACATTTAGGTTTCATAAAGTACTGCATGCACTGAGGACCTGGTTGGAAGTGTGTGACTTAGTTGATGGGTTCTGGGTGTTTCTTCCAGAAGTGGTGATAACATATTAAAGCTACAGTAAGGGCACTGTAAAACTGTTGTGTTTTACTTACTTACTTTTTTTAAGTACTATATTATTTTTTTATATTTTTTTGATGTAAAATAGTTCATCTGCCTAATGTTTTAAACTTTCTGTAATATGTTATTGGTGTTGGAGGAAGCATTTTACATAAAAAATATATAAAAAAATAATTTAGTACTTAAAAAAAGTAAGTAAAACACAACAATTTTACAGAGAGCCCATTCTTTCTCTCTCTCTCCCCCTCTTTCTCATACAACGTCTCTTCTGCTTTCCCGCACGCACATACATATGCATACATAGCCCGGGATTCATGAAGCTTGTGCCAGGTGCAGGCGTAGCGTCGGAGTTCTAACACTAAATATGACCACCGAGCGATTCAGGTATGAGCTGTTCCCACGTGCACTACCTGCGTACACTATGCCCGCACAACTCCTGGGCCTTGTATGCTAATTATCCCATGTGCAGCAGTGTAACATGCAAATGAAGGTGTGTAGCGATTCAGGAAGTGGTGCAGGCATAGTGTAAGCATGCAGAAATGTAAACCGTAGAAAACGGTTTACATTTTTGCAAACATAAAATCAGAGCCATGGCAGCCGACCAAACACATGTATTATAATGTTAATATATGCCAATGGCTAAATATATAGCCATTGGCATAAAAAAATGTGCAAAGTAAAAAATTAACATTTAATATATATAGTCACACTATCGTGATGTGGAAGTGCAGGGCAGCGGTGTGCAAAGGGGATCGCAAGGAATATATAAAAAATATAGAATAAAACCGCAATGAAACACATATCACGATTTCCCCATAATAGTCAATGACAGGCATGCTACACCATACTCATGGTGCAAGGGTTGCTAAGGGGCAGTGACAGTGTTATGCACAGTAGCTAGGTATTAGAAGGCAATGCCATGCAAATGAGAGGAGTAATAGTGAATCGCAGATTCCCCTCTGGTGTAAGGATGCATCTCACAGCGTAGCGTTATTACACCGAGGTGAGCCCTTGAGATAAAGATGACATCAAGAGAGGGGTGTGTCACCATTGCTGTAAGCACATTGGAGCATTGCTAAACTGGTCTGCCCCTAGCTAGGCAAAGCTGCAGGATAGGGGTGTGTCGGATTGCCCATAGCTATGCTTAGCTGAGAGTACACAAGGTAACCGAGTATGCATGTGAACGGAGGTGAAAACACACATAAACCCGATAAATGGGTATGCATGTCGCACACTGCAGCTAAAACAGGAAGAATATAGGAAAGAAATAAGGAAATGCTGCAACAGTGAAATTGGAGTACAAATGACTAATTAACACCTAGGAGCCTACAGTGGGCCATTGACAACAGCTAACAAGGCTGCAAGCAGCTACCTGCAGAACAGGGAAGGGGAGGGGCTGTACTGCAAAGAAAACAGCAAAGTGTCAAAGCAGAACAAAGGTGATATGCAGTATATCAGCTACAATGCACATTTCGCCATGACTGGGTAGGGAATGTACAAAACAAGAAAGATGGCAGGTGGATGCCTGCCTGATAATGGGAGTGGATCCAGGTCTAAAAGTGAATTAAACGGCAACAGATTAATCAAGGCAGGCAAGTAGATCTCCACAGTAAAGGCCCCACACTTGCAGTACTCATTGTAAAACCCATAATTAAGACATGCAGCAGCTGGAATAGTTCATACACACCCACTTACATCAGCAGCATCCATAGCACAATACTATAAAGTGTGAAAGCACCTCACACACATTTGTGTATTCCCATATACTCTGCACCAGTGATGTATACAGACAGGGAACTTTTATTATGTACATGTTAGGGGCTGCCATAGCTTTGATCCACCAGCATGTGTTGGAGACTGAAGGTGGTGTGGAGGATGATGCACATGGCCACCGCAGGCACCAGAGGAGGAGAAGAGTGTTCAGACCCAGGGTAAACTACCAGGGGCTACAGGATCTGGAGATAGTAGAGCATTACAGGGTGGACAGGGACACCCTACAGCAACTTGTGGAGCTGTGCCGGCCATGCCTCAGAGCCAGAACAAACAGAGGGGAATCCATCCCAGTGGATACGAAGGTATATGTAAGCCTGAGAATACTAGCTGCAGGTACCTTTCAAAGACCAACTGGGGATATCATGGGTATCTCACAGGCATCAGCATCCAGGGTACTACACCAGTTCCTGGATGCCATGTTACCACATGACAATGAGCACATATACTTGCCCCGAACACAGGAGGAGTTGGCCAGCAATATGCGTCTCTTCCACTGTGTGGCAGAATACCCAGAGGTACTGAGTGCAATAGACTGCACACACATACACATCAAGTCACCACCCAGTGAGTAGGGCAGGCGCTACATAAACCACAAGGGATACCCCTCCATCAACTAACAGGTCGTGTGCAATGCCCAGGGCATTATCATGGATGTGTGTTCTGGCAGCCCTGGAAGCTATCACAACTCCCACATCTGGCATGCCTCACAGCTGTATTGGTTATTTCCCAGAGGGGACATCCCAAATGGCCACCTGGTTGGGGATGCTGGCTATGCACTGGAACTGTGCATGATGCTTCCCATCAGAAATGCACACACACCCATGCAGGAATGCCATAATGAGGCACACACACAAACCAGAATCCTCATAGAGCATGTGTTTGGGATGCTGAAATCACAGTTCCGTTGCTTGGACATATCTGGTGGAGCCCTGCAGTACTCTCCAGGCACATGTGCCCACATCTTCATAGTGTGTGCCATGCTACACAATATGGTCCTGCAGAAACAGCTGTAGCAAGGACATAATGATGAACGCCCTCACAGCCCATCACCATTGCCAAGGACCCCACAGGCACAGAGGTACTCAGACCACAAACACCCTGAGCCAGCCCCAGTAGGCAGATGGAGGCATGCCCAGTATGCCCATGCCTTGGCAAAGAGGGAACATATAGCACACACACTGACAGTGTAGGTACCTAGGGACTCACACCTTTCTCCACCTGCGCACACAGTAAAAATGGATGGCACAAACACAAGACTACCTGTAAATTGTCATGTATAGGCAGTCTACTGTGTGCATCCAACATAGGCAGCCCTCAACTATTGCACACACAACAGCCATTGGCACAGGGTAAGTCAACACCTGAACAGTAAATTAAGCTATCAGCACATGCAGATACTGAATGTATAGATTCATAGGTAGGTACTTGTCCAACTGCCAGAGGCCATTCATAAGGCCAGCCAAAATGTGTCAGCTTTTGCCACACCATTCTTTCATTAACCATCCCTCTGTGGAGCAGAGCCAATGGCAGAATCCCTGGGGTGCATCTACTGTTCCCCATCCACCCTTCAAGGTTTCTCTTGCAGAGTGTTAGTGAGGGGCTCTGTATAATGTAGTTAGGGATTTTGTTCCAAAGTATGGGGAGTGTCTGTGACAGGAAGCTGTCACTCCAGCATCTTCCAGTTATTGTTGTGGCAAGGTCAGCTCACTACAATGTGTGGCCCACTGTGACATGGATTCCCATAGGTGGAGCATATCCATCAAGCCTGAGTTTGACATGGCTGTGTTGGTCAGTGGAGATCATCTCTGGGTAAACGAGATGCCACTGAGTAAAGCAGTAGTTTATTCATTCCGTCTGCATAGGCCATATGTTGGAGGCCAGTATTCCACTTGGTGAGGTACATTCATGGACCCCCAGTTGTTGGATGTGTCCTAAGAAGTACATCCCACATGTGTTATTATACCCTATGATGGGACTGATGAGTGATGAGTAAAGGGGCACTATCACCCCAGTATGTCTAGATGGGAATCCTTTAGTAGTCAGATGGCCTACATAGAAGGATGTCCTAACTACTGTGGAGATATGATTGTCACAGGGGAGATCACTATCTACCTTAGTCCCCAGAAACCCCATTACCTCATCTGTATTAAAGTGGCTGCTGCTCATGTGTTAATATGTGGGTGCCAATTCCACAATGGAATGACAATGCAGTTAGTGGCACTTGGCTGGAGACTGTGTCATTGGCACCCTGTGACATTCTCTGTGTGGCCCCTTGAGGGATGTCCGTGTCAGCTGGACTATCAATCATGGCTCCCAGTTTGCAGTCATTGCCAAATATTGTCTGCCGTATTCCACCTGTGTTTGCCTGTACATCTGAGATGTATATGCCAAACAGTCATGCTCCCAGGACTGAGTCCTGTGGGACACCAGTCATGACTGTTCAAGAATTGGACCTGGAGACCACTAGTCATACCATGTGGGTTCTGTGTGTAAGCACCTTGCAACCCAACCTGTGATGCATGGGTGACTGTACAGGCTGGTGTGTTTATCAATAATACCTGAGTGGGGCATGGTGTCATAAGCCTTGGTGAGGTCCAAGTAGAATGTGTGAACCATCTCCCCCATCATCCAACGTCTTGGTGACTATATGTAAGATGTCAAACAAGTTCAGTAAGCATGACCTGCACTCAATCAAGCTGACTCGTGTTGAGTCACGTGTTTGAAGGTTACCAATGTCATTGTCAATGAGTGCCATGAGGATGCGAACCATACCACTGAAGACCAGACTAGTCTGGCTTATGGGGTGGTAGTTACCATGGTCAGTTGTGATTTCATCATGATGGAGTGGAATAACCGTTGCCACATGCCATTGTATGGGCATGTAGCCTGTGGAGAGGCTGAGGTAGGAATGCTTAATTAGGTGGGGGGGCAGGTTGTCTTGTACAGTTTGCAAGATGCAGTCTGGGTCAACATCTGCCTCCATTGATGCTGTGTTCTGCTGTTAGAGAGGGCCATTTCCAAATGTGTGTCTCTGATGGTTGGGATACTGTATCTTTTGGGTAGTGTTGTGGGCTCTTTAGGGGGTGAAGTATGCACCAAATGTATCTGTAAGGATGTTGGCGATATCAGTAGGGTCAGCATATTTTGTGCTATATTTCACCAGCGCAGTGCAAATCTGTGTGTCACCATGTAGATCCTTTACATATCCAAAGAAGGCTTTGTGGTTATCTTTCGAATCCCTGCGTATTCTTCTGCTGATGTTAGCCTTCGATGATGTCATGAGGGACCTACGTATCATACTAATAGTGGTCACGGATGTCTGCCCTTTGTGGGATTTGCTGTGTGTCTGGAACACTGTCCTACACCTGTAGTATAGCCTGTTTATTGCAGAGGTCCACCAGACTGGTGTCCTTGTCTAGGATGAGTGAGTCTTGGTTTACCAGTGATGGCACAATTCATACATCTATGTAGGTGATTTTAGACTGCATTTGTAAATCTGTCTGTATCTTGAGCAGTGCTTCCCCTTAGCGTGGGGGCTGTGAAACCCCCCACCCCTGTCACTAATAGTGTAAATTTAGCTGTAGGAAAGGTATACACTGTGGTATCCATGGGTGGGGGAGATGCTAGGGTGTGGAAACAGTGAATAGTTCATGGTTAGATCTAACCAGTGACCAGTTAACCTCCACTGTGGTGCACCTGTTGCCCATGTTGGTGATGACCACATCTAGTAGTTTCCACACCACGTTACGGAGGTTACCACCTGATACAGGGCATATGAGGTGATACATTCCAGGAAGTGCTGGTCCAGGAAGTGAGTACCGGAGTACGTTTCCCAGTTAATGGTATGGTAGTTGACATTGACCAATGCCAGGATGTGCATTATGACTGTCATGTTCTCCACTGTCTCCAGGTAGGTGGAGTGAAGGTCCTGGGTCATGGAGGGTGATCCATAGCAGGCCACATTCCACATTGCAGTTGTGGCTGATGTTAGCTGCACATGGATGATCACAGAGGTATCATGCTGCCCCACTATCCTGGAGGTGTAGGTATCCCTGATGAATATGGATACAACCCCTCCATGTCTGTCAGTCCATGTTCTGTGGCTGAAATGTGTGGTATGGGTTGTAGTCTGGTAGTGCTGGTGTGCTTTCAGGAGCCTTAAGACAGATTTCAGTTAATGAACAGATGTTGATGTTGTCCATCCTGAGGAGTGCTGTGAGTGCATGCATGTTGTGATAACAACCCCTGGTGTTGAGTAGCATAAACCTCATTGAATCTGCTATTGTGCTGTTTATGGAGCTGGTATTCACCTTTGAGACTTTCCTAAATAAGGCATCATGGGGGCGCCAATAGCCTTGGCCAGTATTCCAAAGCATAAGGCTGACACATAGGCCGGTATGGTATCATTGCACACATGTTCCCCATCTGTGCTTGTTTTTCATCTCCCATGTAGGTAACCTAGTGGTAAGCAATAGAAAGCCTAAAACTTATACAAGTCTTCTAGCTTCCAAGATAGGCATTTGGAGTGACTAAGTATCAGTGTTCTGTATATTCTTGCTGTACTCAACTGTTTCCTGACTACATGGTGAGTTCACACTGTATATTGTGATCTGAAGGTCTGTTTATTCACATATGATGGCTGTGATGGCCTGCACATTAGAGGTTCACAGATAGCCTACTATCTATCTGCCCAAGGGCAATTAGAAGCATAGCAACAGTGTGTTGGCCTTCCCCGCAACATTGATGAAGTAACTGAGCCTCTGTCAAGCATAGCCAATGAAGCAATTCCAGGCAGAGTTGCTGGAAGCTGCTGAAGACTGAGGTTGTGGAGGGTGATATGGGCACTTAGTGATCTAAAGAGGGCATGTTAATGTGGCAATTCAACACCATTCAATTCCCCCAACAGGTCTTGCAGCTATCAAATTGGACAGGCTCCCCCACCCCCTGGCTGTATGGTTCTAAGACACATGATCCCAGGGGTGTATAGTCTGTTACCCATTCACACAACAAGGTTTCCCTTGAAGTGTGTCAGTGAGGGGCTATGCCTAATGTAGTTAGGAATGTAATGTATTGTCTCACAGTACATTTGTTATATGTTGTTATTTAAGGAGTATGTGAAGCTCAGTGAGTTTGGGGGCCCCCACCCTTTGCTTAGCCTAGCTTACATGTAGAAATCATCTAAATAGGAAATAGGCGGAAGCAATGTTTATATCAACAGTGTAATGGTTACAGCATCCACATAGTATCTGTGCATTTGAGGTTGCAATCCCAATAAAGGCAGGAATGTTTATCATGTGCAAAAGTATACCTTAATCACAGCTTGCATATATAGGTAGTAATCATCTGTATAATAAACATACGAATCACCCATATAAACCCATGTGTGCAGGAGAATACAGTCAACAGAGAATGTAATGTCATGTCAACACATATTGAGATGTTACGTCACTGACAAGTATATATCCGGAGTAGTTAGCGGATGTGGCCATGTTTGCTCGCACAGGTTATACATTACAACGTTTGTTTAACTGTGTTTAACCGCTGCCATAATGTCAAACAAACACTTTTAAACGTACTTAGAACTGCTTAAATGAGCCTTATTCTGCAGTAAAGAACATTTGCAATGCATTGCAGGTGTCGAACCCTGGACCATGCACACTATAGTCATGGGACGTATCACTAAGCCATCCAAGGTGTACACATGTTTCATGGTCTTGAGACTACACCTTATACCATATGTATTTCACTGTAATGATCACAAATGGGACAGTGACTTTGTGTACATATGTACAGTACATTATAATGTACTGTAGTTTGTGAACCAACACATTCCAGTATACAGATGTATTACTGTTACAAACTAATACGAAATATCTATATATATATATATATATATATATATATATATATATATATATATATATGTCAGTGATGTCTGCACACACACACACATATATATATATATATATATATATATATATATATATATATATTATACAGTTACATCAATAGACATTTATATTAGCATCTATGAACACACTTCATGACACAGAAGCACTCCAAAGGAATTGGAGTGTACACAAAACACATGCAGCTCTGGTATTACAGCAATTAATATTAACCTAATTCACCATAGAAGGGGTGGTTGTTGTGTATGTGAAGATTGGGGTGGGGGAGGAATGCTGGGTAATGCAATCATGCATCAAGGAGGGCCTGGGTCGGATGTCAAATAAGTGAACTGGAGGGGCATACATGGAGTATGGGGATAATATAAAAAGGACACAAAACAAGAACCTTACTCATTCATAATACACCCTGTCATGTCACATTGCAACACCTACTTTCACAAACATATGAACATTAACATGTATCAGACAAATGTACACCAACTGACTGTCACATTTGTTTTCAGTAGTGAGGAATGTCTGTACAATGTATATTCTTAACACCATAACATTTGTGCATATCTCAGATGCCTTAGTGGTGAAGTCAGTGACTGTGGTGTTCATGGTCCCAGGTTCAAGACCTGCAAGGGCTGTTAGGTTATTTTGATGGCCAGAATATGGGCTTTTGGATGCAGGTGGATTAAAGCACTCTTAAGCAGTTGTAAGTGGGTTTCCACGTGTTTGAGCGACGGTAAGCGGCACTGAAACACAGTAAATGGAGAAGCTCTTCACACATTTGACCTTTGCTTAATGTTGCGCAGACCACGGGCAAACCTGCTCACAACCGTTTAAATGTGTGTTATTTACACTTTCCCTACCAGTGCCTACTCTAAGAGGTAAAATAATAATACCTTCCAGCAGTAGAACCCGCAACCAAGTACTCCATCCTCAGAGAAACCTAACACTAAGTTACCTGGGATGTACCTATCCCAGTTGTGTATGCAGACAGGTTAAAACACAAAAGGGAGGAATGTGTTGAAATAGGATAGCCCGCCATGTACCCAATTAAAGGTGTATGCTCATATATATATATATATATATATATATATATATATATATATATATATAGATATAGATATATATAGATAGATATAGATATATATAGAGAGAGAGAGATAGAGACATGTCGATATATACAGGTCTACACATATATGTAGCTATATAGATAGGTTAAAACATCTACACCTCTATGGAGGTACAGATAAACGTATGCAATAATGTGTATAGATATATATATATATGTATAACATGGACCATAACAATCACACATTCTGCCCCCCCCAAACAATATGAACATAACATATGAAGAGTATATGCCAATACACTATTACAAATATGTTCTATGGACACAGTCACCAACACAAGTTCAATGACTGCAAATATCCATGACAGAATTATACAGACAGCTTTCATTTTGCAACTCTTTATTACATTCCAATGTATTGTCAAAAGGATTCAAGGACTAACGGTACCTGCATGCTATAAAGGAAGCATTTAATAGTGCCTTAATGAATCAGCCTGAAATTATCATAGTATTAGTCCTTACACTCCTGCATGTGCTATGTACACCCACCAACATCTACCCCACAACCGAAATAATTACATCAATACATACTGTCATACCATAATCAATTATGCAACTACTGTACAACATCTGTGAAACCTTAACATACCTGGACACAGACACACTAACATGGCCCTATGTGAAATAGTTGACGTTATACAATTGAACAGCTGCTGATGTAACAGGGTTTGTATGAACTAATCCTGTTTCAGAGGGTTGAAAGGTTTGTACACCAGGAAGTTTTGCCAAGTACTGATTATTAGCACAATATGATACACAGTAACACCAAACTAAATATGTCTGGTAAGCACACTGTAAACCCCCTAACATTTTATATATAGCTATGCATCCTTGAGCTGGTCAAACAACCTGGCCAGACTGAAATATAAGCAGAAGTATTAGGTACAGACAAACCCTGCACAAGTAGCAATGTTCAGAAATATAACAGCAGTACTCACATTTAGACCAACTCCTCTAGGCATTACACACAATATATTACTGTTCGTCTCCATACAGCTGTTGCAATAGATTCCAAACAAAACTTCCACGCTGTCTTCCTCACAAGTAAGGCAAAGGGACAATGCCCAAGTGGAGTACTCAATTATACTCCACTGTAGCCATGGTATTGGATAAGGCAGTAGCAGTGCAGCTGATGTGCATGTAATTAGCTACTTAGGGACACCAATTGGCCATCGGGATAGCACATGTTACTGATCTGTAACTATAAAAGGTTGCCTTGTTACACATTCAAACCATCTGTATCTACCTGTAGGACAGTACAAAACACTGAAAGATAAACTGAAAATGACTTTTACACTAGTTAATAACACCTCCAATTACTAAGACGGTATATATAACATGTAGTATGTCTGTGTATGTAGTATCTGTACTGTAAGAATTACAGTATAATCAATGCATATAGTGGAAATAGCTAGCTTGTAGTGATGTAGTGTTGAACAGTAGTAATGCTTGTAATATTCTATGTGTGTACTGCTGTAGGTCTCACGGCACACTCCACATTCACCAGAAGGGATGATATGGGCTTGGAATCCGTCAGTTCACTTCCAACCACTGTCAGTGTCAGAATTGGTCCAACAAGTATGTGCTATAACAGGGGATAGTATATGTCGATATATTCTAACAGTCGACATATGTATGGGTTTATAAGTAAAATGAACATGTTAAAGGTGGGCTTACCGTGCAAATATGGTGTGCATTGTGGGATATTGTGCCAATAACTGTGTAATGTACAGTATTCTAAGCAGATCTGTATTCTCTTCTACATAGCAGTTCTGTTATGTTATACAAACAGTAGTTTTGTCTATTGGCAATTACAATACTCAATGACAGGATACATAGCATTAGTATTCATCTGACAGGTTAGCAGCATGATAGCAAAGATAATTGGAAGAGCCAGGTAACTATCCATGCACATAATACATGTAATATCCACCTCTCTACTATCATTTGCAAGCAATACCAGCTGTGCATGTGTACATGTTATGCAAATGTGTAGTGACCCTTGTTACAGGGCTTGGCCAAATGGCTATGTGCACACCTACATAGAGTGGATATTGAGAGTACACGCACACTGGTTGAACTACCAGGTTTGTGTAGCCCAACCTCTCATTGCCAACCTAACAGCCACCTGCACATACTGTATGTAAGGTAGTGCACAGCACTGGTAATGAAACAGGTTGCATATCATCTTTAACTCCAGTGTAACATCTGCAGTAGGAGTGTAAGATATAGGAGAGAGCTGCCCATATGTAATAGCTGCATCATAGGTGATGGCTCACACTATCTGATTATATCCTGATCATGTTGATAGTGGCATCAGAGCCTATTGATACACGACTCTGTTTGGAGAGTGGGTGTATGTGCCCAACCGAGCTCATGGTCCTGGTGGATATGTGAGTATATACCCAGAGAAGGAAACAGACCTGTGGACACTTGCATCATCATCTGTAATCAACTAACATGATGTGATATGCTCCTCAGAGGAGGATTGCTGCTAAAGGTAGCTACAACGTTTCCGTAAAAGCCAGTGTCATCATGTCCATAACACAAATATTTACATGTGAGCATCACTGTCTAAAACATCTTCATAGGCAATACCTAAACTAAATACAGTACTTGGTACTTGTAGTACTGACTGCTGATACAGGCATGTCCACTAGTCAGCTACTGGTGTTTCCTAATGTCAGCTTTGTGTATGTGGCCATCCTGGGGGAATGTAATCTCTATGCCATGTACACTGCCAGACCCAACTAACACCACGCCACACACATTGTCTGGGATGCAGCTACAGGGGTAAGCTGGAAGGCAGCACAGTCTACAGCCATGACTGGACTGGACAGTCATGAGGTGTAGGCTAACACATGCAGCTCATCAACACAACCAACACATACCCTTACCAGAACACAGTAAGGACACCCACACACACTACCAGAAATCACACACATTCACAGACGCGTCTAAGTATATGGCCAAACAAGTGACCCCCCCCCAAGCAGGAAGAGACAGACACCGAAATACACAAACTGTATGACATAAACTGTGTCTGTAGTTTATACCTATAAGTGTCTTTAGTTTATACCTATAAGTGTCAATAACTAGATATCCTAATGGATCTAGATGAAATATGTACCCAAGTTTGTCTGTATGTTCTGTAAAAATTGTCTCTTTGGAGCTTTTCTCCCCGGGCCTCCACTGAAAATGGACATATATTCAGCTGGACTATCCCGGTTAACAAATGTAAAATAAAAATAAATAAAATAGTTTGCATAATTGTGCCACACCTCTGAACACATGATTGGAAACATGCCCAACAGTACTCATTTGTGAATGTAAACTCTAGCACTATATTTACACACCTATACGAGGGCATACATACTGTCAGCTGCCTGTCTGCCATGATTAGCCACATACTCATACACTCAGACAACCTTTTGAACTATACACATGGCTCTGGCATATTCCATGTTGTTGTGCAGGACCTGTGATGCAGTAGCCTGGACTGCATGGAAACACATGCAGGAACTCTCGGGTCTTGTAGCCCATGCAGGTATGTCCCAAGGCCTGGGTAGCTTTCTGCCATTGGCCAGAAGGATACTGCAGTACAGGGACAAAAATACTGTATTCCACAATTGTCTAGTGTAGTGGTGCATGTCACAGGGTATCCAGTATCTGTAGCCCAGGGATAACATGGTTGACAGACCATGATGCTTTGCCAGACAGGGCCTGCAGCTGTCAACCCTAGGAATCTGGATACTGCCTAGGGCTCATGCTTCCCCTATAGTGCCTTCATCATGCACGGTTCAAGTGAGGGTCCACTGCTGTTACAGGGACAGCCAAAAAATAAACTGCGGGTCTTGCTACACAATAATACATGTCAGAAACAATATGGACACACATATGTCAATCCCTAACATGGAGAACATATCTGTGCAGTGGCTGAGACCTGTTTCAATGCTCCAGAGAGCACACCTGCATGACCATGTTATAACACATACCTCACCTCCTGCCCATTATCCTTTATTGGAACACAAA